>NW_009703019.1:42252-120773 GCF_000703405.1 Apaloderma vittatum | reverse complement strand
GGTCTCCTTGTGCCCACTCCTCTGCTGCTCATGTTGCTCCGGCTTCCACTGTCTCTCCTTATCTCCCAGGGACAGACAGGGATTCACCCGGTGCTCTGGTCCCAAATTTGCCAAGAGCTCAACTGGATAGCTATGATGGGTTTAGCCCTGTTTCTGTAAATGTGTCTTTGCTCAGACACTTGCACACCTATTTGAGAGACCCACTGTGGTCTGCACCAAGGCCATTTTTCTCTTCACCTTAGGGGTGGCCAACTTTTGATGTTGCAGGTTCAAGCCATTGTTGTGGAGGACAAAGCATTTGAGGGATTTACCTTTTTGCTCATCTAACCCCCACTGCTGCGCTGACCTGAGGGATTCAGCTTATGTCTCCTTGGTTTAGAAAACTTCAAAATCCACCTCTTCCCCTCAACAGAACCCATCTGCTACCCATGCAGGGGTCCTGCCCCTTACACACTGTGTCTCCAGTCCCCCAGGAGAGGTGCCTTCCCTGCCAATGCTCTCCACGGCCAGAAGCAGCTCTGAAGTTTGGCCAGCTTACACGCACAGCCTGCTGCATAAACAAATACTTGTGTCCACACAAAAGACTCTCAAAGTAGTCACAAGGATGAGAAATGTTTCACAGGTTTTGTTGCACATACGACTGCCAGTCAAATCCTCTTCCACCTTTCCTGCAAGAAGTCCCCTCCCCTCTCCCCATCCACACTCAGTTGTGGGTTTAGGAAATAGGGCACAAATTCCATAGGAAGCACGTTCATGCAGCTAGAATATTCGTGTGAGCCCTCAGTGCCTCCTCTTTTTGCTGCCTATGGAATAAGTTTTATTAAAATTCACGTGGTTTGAAAAGGACTTGAATTCTTACTCATTTTGTATCTGGATCCTTTGTTGTTCTTAAAACTTGACTACCTTTCCAACGGCAAGCAAGATGTCACAGGAACCACAACAGCCCAAGACACACGTATTTTTGATTCCTGGCGCTTGTTCTTATGTTGCCCCCAGATATTCTCACTGCTCTTCCTCCTTAGGGGCATAGCTGAACGGCTTCAAGGACAAATATTCCAATTACAGATAAAGCAGAGAGAGCTCCAGGGCAGGTGTTAACATTTAGCTTATAGCTCTGGCTTTTTCAGTGCCTCATTTGAGGTTTACAGGCAGCAGATGTAGTCTCCTCCTCTTCCCTTTCTGCCTGCAGCTCTCATGCTGCCCTGAGCACACATCTCTGTTGCCTCCCAGTAAAACAGGAAACATCCAAATGACACCTCTGCAACAGGAGAGCAGGGATGGAGACATGACAGGCATGTGGAGCGCCCTGAGTTCACAGGATAGCGTGAGTGGTCACCCTGAAACCAGCCACCGGCTGAAACAAGGATAGGGTTGCAAAGCTGGTGGTGGGAGACATCAGCCTGGGGACTTGTTCTTCATCCCCTGCTCAGGTGTTGGAGGACATCCCTACATCACCGGACTCTGATCTGCCACTGATGGAGTCGAATACTGTGGATATATCACTTATATCTATGGGACAGCAATAGGATCTGAACCAAGCACCTTTGCGATGAATGTCGCACCCTGTGCAGGTAAACTCCCATTTCTCAGTGGCAGAAGAGAGAAAATAAAAATGGTATCAAAGACAACCAACTTGTTTTCATGCAGCAGAGAACTCTGAGGATTAGTTCCTCTGTAATAACTACTCTTGTAAATAGGCATCAGGTAAGTCCCTATGAGTCGTTGGTTATATCTGTTCTGCCATATTTTTCAGTTAACTTTTTCCATCGCTAGGCAAAACATAGCACCAGAACTGAGTGGACCAAGTATCAGACAGCAAAAGGGACACCAGGAGGTCCAGTCCCAGTTTGGATGTTATGGCCCCAGGGCAACTCTCTTATCTGCCCCACTGTTTATCCTTCCACACTTTGTCTTGTCTGTCCAGGCTACAAGTGCTTTGGGACAGAAACCTTCTCTCAAAATATATTTGCAACAATTCCCCTTGGAGGGCACTGAAGAACAAATTAAGTGCTTAGTATACCATGAAAATATTTAGTAAATAACAGGCAATTGTGAGTCACTGCCCTGTAACTCCATGTCTGGTTCTTGGTAAGTATTTTTAAACATGACTAGGAGATGTAAGGACCTACACCTCATCTTCAAAAGGAGGAACCTAAGGGTTTTGACTCATGTGGAGTTAAAAACACAGTGGCTGAGGCAGACAGACATCCTGCTCAGCTTCTGCAGCAGAAGTACCTCCCTCAGATGGGGAACATGGAGAGGACTGCTGGGAACAGTCCTTGACTCAATCTTTCAAGTCACTTCTGAAAATATAGCTTCATTTCTTGACACTTAAGGATTTACTGGTCTCTTTGCACTAAAATATGTATTTATTTTGTTGTGTTTGCTTTGCCTTGGTTCTTTACCAACCTCTGAGAAGGACTTTGTCCTGTTTATGATGTTGTTCCATGATTTTAAACTGTTTGCTTAAGAGTAGCTTTGAATCAGCTTTGGTCTGCAGTGCCCTTGAAAAGCACACAGCTATGGGGACAGCTTCATCTGTGATCACCTTATAAAGGTTGTATCCCATTACCCCTTCCTTTCTTCACCTGTTGCTCAACTTTCTACACTCATTCAACTATCTGCTTCTTTCTCTTAATTTTTCTGCAGGGTTTTCTAGCTCTACAGTACCACAGAGGTCCAGCTGGCACAGTCACAGTAGGTTTGGTGCTCCTGACCCATGCAGAAGAGAGCTCATATTGCTGAGGATGTGTCTCCCCACCTCCAAGCCCATCCACCCTCGCTCTGCTTTGACTGCCAATCAAACTTTTTGATAGCCCCATGAAAAATCTCGGGCAACCATGGCAAATGCATAACACAAGAAGTTTGTTGAGGCCTATGTGTTTTTGAAAGACTGTGCATATACAGCATATCCGTGAGTTTTCTGTGTCCAAGAGCCATTTCCACACCTGATAATGTTGGTAGATCTCTAGCCCATGCTCTCAGGTCTCTTTTCCATCAGCTGTTAGGTGAGATAGCAGAAGGTAATATCAAGTACTGATGTTGGTTTGTAATGGTGAATACGAAGATGCAATAAGTGCAGCAGCTCGATCAGCAAGATGCTTAACCAGATTCAGGGGATCATTTGAAGTGGTGAGATGAGGAACCAGTATGTTCTTTCTCTCATCAAAGAGCTTTGCATATCTTCCCACAGATAAGGGAGCAATTTTAAGTATTTACCTGGATAATCTGGTCTGGCCAATTAAAACAACCACCAGCTTTTATTTCTTCCCCTAAGGCATGCATTGAAATAAGGATGTCCATGCAGCAGTGCTGGCAGGAGGAGAAAAATAATTTCTGCTTCTTAGAAATGCGTGGAAATACACGATACAGTGAAAAACCTGGGAATGTTCAGAAGGGAGCTGAGTCCAGCAGAAAGCTGGACCAGACTCATTTTTTTGTACTCCAAATATCTATGCCATCAAAGCTTTGACCTAGGCCAGTGTGTAAGGGCAAATGTAAAAGAGGAAAATATTACCTTTTGCGGGCCATTGCGACATTACTCAACACCATCACAACCTGATTCACAGGACTCTGTTTCTCCATGATCCCCCTGAAAAACCCTTTGCAGGAAAAAAAACACAGCTCCTGGGCTATCAGATGCATTTTATTCTGGCAAAAATAACAGGGCTGTTCATCCTGGGTCCCAAGGCATTCCTCCTGCTGCTTCTCCTTAAAAGGCATCACCCACCTGGCCTGATTACCAACATGAACTAAGCAGCCTCACGCTCCCCCTTGCGTAGCAACTGCTGGATAGTGACAGATTTTAAGGGAATTGGTGGTTATCTGATACATAGTTGAGCAGCCATGTTCAAGGCTATAACTGATCCTTGCTCTCTTCTCTTTGCCACAAGCCCACCTGCTAACTGCAGCTCTTTCCATCAGGTTGTTCTCTAGGAAAAAAAAAGGGATTAATCTTGTAGTGTAGCTCAAATTACATAGGAGTTATTTGACAGAGTAATATCTGTGCACTGAGCTAAAGAACTAACCTGGGAGTAAAAAATCAAACAGGGCTCTTCTCTTAATGTTTACAGCCTAGAGACTAGGCTCAACTGGTGACATGGTGTAACAGATGACACAGAGGGCAGATGTGAATTTTTAATCTTCCTTTTTAAGGAGTTCTGTTGTGCTGTAACATGTGCTTCAGGCCAATGCTGCTTTACCTTAAACTGCTCCCCTCGGGTGAATTTAGCATCTAACAACTTGCATGTTATTCCAGCTGGAGGCAAAATGTGTGGCAGTGTGCTGCTTATTTGAAAAATAAAGTCATATTGGTGCAAATAATGAGACTGGAATCACTGATGGATGTGGATTATTTGCACTTTCGGAAGTACATGAAGTTAAAAAAATAGCTCAGTTATGAAGAGATTGATATGGAGGTTAAGACCTGAAATAGAGTCATTAGCCGTGTCCTATAGCTATGTTTGGTAATGTTTCTTAAGTTATTCTTTCTACAGAGATAAAATCACTGCTTTCTTTTCTGCCTCCTCTGGTTTTATGATCACAGAATACATTAACATATATTCATTGTTTTGCACTTTTACAGTTGCCTTCACATGTTTATGAACACCCATGAATTTAGCACAAAGGCATCTGGAGACAAAAAGACATTGATTTACTGCCTTAGAGGTGAGAAAGAAGACCTGAGGGTAGATAACAGGAAGGGAGAAAGTGGCTGGAGGCAGCCAAGAATACCAAGGAAGTTATGGAGCATCCAACATGCTTCACCAAACTGCTGCCTGGGTCCACTGGTCTCCAGCACACGATCCTGAGCTCCATTGTCAGCATCAGGAGGAATTTTTTGTGGGAGAAAGAATCATGAAACCATGGCCTGGGAGTCATAATTACTGATTGACTGACAATTCTTCCAAACCCTCATGCAAAACAACCAAAGGGAAAATCCCTGTGGGCTTTAGTTTGGGACCCACTGCTACTCCATGAATCAGATTCCTCATCTGTAGAATTCCTCTTTTCACTGAGAATCTCAATTCTCGCTCACTGGGGGCAACAAGCCTGGAATAATGGTGATCCGGGTACATCACAAGTGCTTTTAGAAGAAAGAGGTGCTTCCTTTTGACAGCCTTACCAACAAATGCACTGACAAAAGACCTGTTTGTTGGATAGGAGCTTGCAAACATTAAAGCCTGACCTCAGCTATGACTATAAAGGGTCCTGGTGCAGTTGATATCGCTGCAGTTCACAGCAGTAAATTGAACGTCTGTTTGCAGAAGGGGCTGTGCATTCATACACCCCTGTAAGTCAGGGACATACTGATTTTCCACCTGGGATATTCTCCATTTGAATAAATTACTACTGAAATGAGAAGAAGGTTGCTCACTTTAAGTGCAACCATACACTGATGCAGGGGCTCAGCTGATGAACCAGTGTCTGCAAAGTGACTTTTTACCGAGCACCACCCCAGGGGACACTCCTCCAGATTTTGAGGATTATTGCTGGTCAGATCTGCTTAGTAAGGTGCGTGGCCTGTAACCCTGGGTTGAGCACCCTCACCAAACCACCTACACGCCTCGTTTCATGGTCACAGCAGCAGGATGCACTGAGCACATCTGGATTTTCACCCCCCTGAAATGACATATGCAAGCACCTGAGCAAAGAGGTGATGGAGCCAGGCAAAGCGACCAGACAGGTTTTAGGTAGCAAAGCATCTCCATGGCAACAAAATGCACATGGCATTAATAGTGTTTATTCCTTAGCCACCATTTGTGAATTATTTGGATTTTTTTTTCCTAACGTTCCCTTGTTGTTCAGTTTGGGGTTTTGTTTAGGGTTTTGGTTTTTTTTTTTTCCAAATTTGTTAAGTAGCTTATGTCTGTGTGGAGAGATAGACATTTAGTATGATGCTGGAAAAAGGGAATCAAAACTTTCAGGAAGGAAAATCAGTTGGAAAGTCACATTTGATCTTTTAATTGAGACAAATAGGACGAAATGAAGATATGCTAAGTAATATTGTGGGGCTGACAGGCGAGTGAAGATAGAAGCACTTAAACATCACAAGAAGTTGTACAGATTTGCTTTTCTTTGAAAAAAGAAAATGCTCACCTTTTTTTCAAGTTTCAGTCTTTTTTTCTAATAAATTTAATACCTCATTTGGATTTATTGTGTGTTGGGTTTTTTTTATAGCCAATGCATCAGGCTTCCAGATAAAACGTGCTTCTGATCCTTGTGTCGGGTTCCCATGTTTTCCTTGCAGCAGCACAACCTGTGATGGCCTATCTGCCCCATTACAGAATATGTTTGCTCCATGGACTCCATGGACTACTCGTAACTGCATAGAGGTTGTACTTGCTTAAAACATTCTCCCACCTTTCATAAAGTATCCAACTACATCCTGGGGAACTTTAGAGAAATAATGCATATATCTGATTTGTATTTCTTGGCTTAGAATGCCTTTTCCTCCTTAAATTTAGAATTTATGCGAAAAATTTTGGATTTTCCTAAACACAATATTTCTCAAAAAAAAATCTAATTTTCTGAGAAGTGGAGAATTTTTGATTTACTTTTTTTTTTCCCCTTCAAGTATAGCTTGTCTTTGTTTTATTTTTCTTTTCATCCTTTTAAGTAGTACTATGCAGTTATTGAAAAGTCACAGATGACAGGACTTGTCACCCTCTTTCTTCACTGTCTTAGAGTTAGATGTCTAGTGAAAGCTAAGCTAAGCCTTTTGCCCCTTCCTAGAGAGCGTGGGATAAACTGCCAGCTGGGTCTGTCTCTGCCCACTGTAAAATGAGCTCAGAAGACCAGATCAAGTAAGTAGCTCACTCTCAAATGGCTAAAATTGCATCAGATGATTTGCACCCGGAGTGACTACAAGAGGAATGAGACACGAGCAAACAGATGATTACAAGAAAGCTGAAAAGAAAATATAGCCTCAGAGACTACAAAATCTATGTGACTTGAGTGACAAGTGAGGAACAAAGGGACTTGGAAGGAAGAGTAAAGGGGGGAAAATAAAGAAAATTGTAATTTCAAATGTTCAGGGTTTTTTTCTTTTAATACCAAACTCAATATTTCTCGTAGGTCTATCTTCATCATTTTGGGGCTTATTTCTAGGTTTTTTCCCCAATCTCTGACATTTATTGCTAAATAAATGAAATACCTGTATCTAACAGAATAGATTCTAGAAGCACAAACAGCTTCCTCTATCTCTTTCCGCTTCTCTTTTCCAGCTTCAGCTGTTATCATCTGCCATAGCACATGCTATGTGCTGCTTTTCCTCGTTCCAGATGGCCAAAGAAAAGACAGTCAGTCAACAGAGCGCAGGCACTGCAGAACATCCCCATGAGTCTATAGAAGACATGATTAATTTTTCCCTTTCTGGGACCATCCTGTTACATGTTCCCTGACCATGCATGACAGTGGTACCGTATAGCTGGTACCAGGCTTTATACAAGATATTATATAGGTAAACCTGTCCAACTGCTTATTCTTGTCACGCCCCATCCTTGCAGCCTGGAGCATGGCCCCATATTCTTCCACCTTCCCACAGCTCCTCACCAGAGCATGCAATGCATAACCTCCACTTCAACCACTCTGACCAGTGACAGCATGACCCTGGTGTTACTGCAGGAAGTTTGAGCTGAAAAAATACATAAAAAATATTAGTGTTGGAGGGTCATCACATGGGGCCCAAAGGAGATCCAGCTCCCATGGATCATGGACAGAGTCAATTTGTGTCATTTGGTGTCCCAGAAAGGTCACCTGCCTTGTTTTAGTATTGGTGCATTTGGGTCAGCCCCAGATTTCCCCTTGGGAACGAGCACCTTTGGCAGTATCTGCCCCTGCATCCATAGCCCAATATCCTATTTTTAAGCATCCTGTGTGATGGGAGACTCAAAGAAGAACTGCTAGTCTTTGCATCACCTTGCATAACAGGTGGGTCTCGACAGTGACTGTAGCTGGAGTTGGGGCAGCAAAGGCTTTATGTGAAAACTCCCTCTGATACAAGAAGGGAGAGACCATGCTAGATGGGAATGGAGCAGCCCTGGTAAGGGCTGCTCTGCAACACACCACACGTGCAACAACATTGCGGCGAAGTCCCTGTACCTCTATATTCCACAGCTCATCCAGGCCTCAATTGCTTACCTGCATCTCTTTTATTTGAGTAGTCCTTTAAGAGTCCATGAGTTCTCTGTCATGTGAATAAGCACATCTAATAGAGCCCATCGAGTGAACAAATAGTCTTTTAAGACCAACCTCCATTTTCCAAGGTAACCTTTATGGGTTTTCCACTGTTTCATTGGTTCACATTGCTTGGGTTTCCTAAGATTGTGGTAGATTTTCAGCAAGTTCCAAAATCTGAAAATGTCACTGAACCAATGGTTCGACTTGTAGATCCACATTCAAACCTGGAAAACTAAATAGAAATCAGACTCCTAGGCCCATATAGAAAATGTGAGCAAGGTGGGCATGATTTCACATTGTGCCAACAGAAAGGGAACGTTGCTAGCGTTATGGCTTGTCATCCTTCATGCTACTGTGAATTTGGAAGATGAAAAAAAAATAGGAAACTTTGGAAGTCACTAATACCTATTACTGGAAGTGGTATAGCTGTAGTCAAACAAATGTGTCCTACTTTCAATGTTCTAATATATTTTGTCGTTTTTCTGGAGGAGGCAAGAGAAAGTAATGGAAATTAAGATTATTTTCCATTGTTCATTTCTAGTGGTTCTAGTAATATCTGCAGAAAATCTGCTAATTACAGCTACATACCCACACAGAGAGCCTTATCGGAAGTATATTTTAAAATATTTCTAGCCAACTCAGAGGTTATATTAATATTATGATACCTCCTACAGACACTAAGATCGAGGTAGTCCTTGAATAAGCATGTGTTGACAAGCAGTGCTTGTGACATACAACTGGCAGCCTCAGTGCATAAGAGGGTCTGAAGGTGGGCAAGGATTAAGAAACAGTGTCCAAACTGGAGTCAGTATAAAGAGATGAAAACAAAATCCAGGTCTAAATCCACTTTTTCCCTGGCACACTGGACCAAGTTTCCTCCTCTCTTACATTCACAAATACTATATACACCAGTCTGCCCTAAAGTACCCACATCTTCTTCCCTTTGAAATGGATATAAACCCACATACCAATGGACCTCTGCAAAGGATCTTAAGCCGTTTCTGCTGGCTTGGTAACTTCTTCTGATGTACCAATGAGAGCAGTGCATGACTGATTTGATCTGGTGCTGGCACGCAGTGTTGCCACGACTCTTCATTTTGCAAACTCTTTTCTTCTTTTCCCAAAGTCAAATATGGAAAAGCTGTGACAGCAGCATGAGCAAAAGGATATTGGAAATAATCTTCTTCATTCAGCCTGCATGCAAGATTTAGTGGTGCAGTGGCATTGCAAGCATGATTTCCACGCATCTGATAACACTGTGACACCCTATAATAAAACATATACCTTCTGTTTCGTTTTATCCATTTAAGCCCTTTGAGCAACCAGCAGTTGTTGAGTTCCCCACTCCTGCTATTAATAGTCAGGGCAGACCACGTCTGCCTACTTAGATTTATTGCATTTTAACTAATCTTGATTGAAGTCTTCGTATGTATAGGCTCCAGAGAAATCAGTCACCAGGGTTACACACAACACACACAGACACATACACACAGGGAGTTTTTCCTGAAATTAACTCAGTAGATCTCACATAAAGAACATTCAATGTGAAAAATCAGTGTTTATTTCCCCTTTTTCCTTATGAAAACTGGACAACTAAATACAAGACTCACCTCTTTCACCATCATGGAGGAATTCTGGAGTTTCACCCAAGTGAAAATCCCACTGAAGTCTGTGGGGAGATTCCTCTGAGTTGGGAAACTTGTACAACTCCATGAGTTTACAGAGTAGTCGTGATTCAATAGAGATCACAGAGAGACAAAAGAGACCGAGAAATTTCTCCCTGATACTTTCGATTACGCTAAATATTTTTGATAATGGACTTTATGTGAAGGGATTTGTCAGTGACATGTAAAAATCCACCCGGGGGAAAAGCTGTGGTGCAGTTTCTCGGCTGCAAGATGAGCTCTAAGAAGCCCCATGTACATGTTGCACAGGGATGATGCAAAGAACAATGATCTTTCCATGGCTAAGAGAAGGGGATTTGGAGGCTGCCATGTCCCTGTGTCCCTCATGCCCCACCCCAGGACTGCTGGAGGTAGCTGGGTCCCTGACTGAGAAAGAACTTTTGAAAACATTCTGAACACTTTGCTTTAAATGCAACATTGAGGTTCCAGTAAGCCAAAATACATATTCTATTTAATTTTGACGTTTCAGATTCTATCACTCTCATAAAAAGTCAGTCATGCTCACTTCCTAAATGATATCAGACATTTCTCTGAGAAATATCCCCAACTTCCCATTCTGGAATGGAGTATTATCCTTCTTAAATTCAACCCACAATGGGTATTTCCAGGAACTGAATTTGCCAGTGAGCAAGCTACACACCAGCAATGTACCCTAACTGCAAGCAGCCCTCTCTGAGTGAGCTATGCAACTCTGGGAGCTCCCGCTCCAGGAGAAAAGGTTGTCACCCTTTAATAATCCTCAAGATAGAGTTTCTTTTGCTTGGAGCTAACTTTCCCTGGATGCCTCCTGCAGCCGGTGCTGGCAGAAGGCATAGGTGCAGCGGCAGCGCAGTGCTGGCTGACGGCAGGAACGTAGTGCCCAGGCCTATGGAGCCACCCCAGAGCCACCTCCTACTTCCAGACAAGGGAACACTCAACTGAGCAGGATTTCTTGCTGCAGAGCTTCAAGGTTTTCTGAGTTAAAAGGCCCATCCAGGAGCTTTTCGGAGTGCCCCAGCTCAGATAGGTCTCATCTGCCACTGCGCTCCCCAGAAGCCTGGTGAAGCCCTGGTCTCCAGGGTCCCCAGCAGGTAGTTAACAGCTGCATTGGCCTTTCACTCTCTTTTGGGATCCTCAAAGGACAAGGCTGATAAGGCTAACAGGCAGAACATTGCTGTTCTTTCCACACATTGAAGGCATTAACTCCTCAGCATCTCTCCTGGGTTAGCAAATGCTCCTATTGCAAGAATAGCATAAACATCTTGGGTTTTTAAATATTTCCTTCAAAGGCCCTGCAGCTGAGTCTACTGGTAGTCTGCATCTCAGGCAAGGCAGTGCGTTTGCCCCAGCTGAGAACCACACAGGAAATCTGGTGTCTTCAGCACACATGGAGCTTCCTGACCGTATGTAAATCTCTTCCACCATTAGTGCACTGCAGGTCCAAGGTGTCCAGGGTGCACTCAGCATATTCAATATGTGCTTTGAGTACAGCTTGAGGGTGACCAAGATCAGCCTGTGGGATTTGGGGATGCTGTCAGTGTGCTGTGATCCCCTCTGTGACAGTGCAGATGATGGGCAGAGCCTTCTCACCTATTTCTGGAAACCCTGGGAAGAAACCCAGCTATCACCAAAACTGCATATAGGGAGTGGCAGCAAGAGACTGATAAGAAGTTCTTTTCTTGCCAGTTCAGCAAAAACCCCAGAGGGCATGATAAGCAGGGAAGGGCTTGGGCAGTCTGCAGTTTGGCAATGGGATGTGTCTCAACAGGGACATTTCCACCTATTAAAGCCCTCATATTATCTAGGCCTGGGACAGAGGTGAAAACTTGTTTCCTTTTGCTTCCTTCCATTAGCATGTTGGAGTTTCTCATCCTCCATTGGAGATGTGTTTTGGGTGTTGAGGACAGCCCTGATCTTGCACTGCATGGCTGGGGTGTTAAGACGTGCTGGAGAACTGAGTGATGCTCACATGGTTGTGGGGGCTAGATGGCTCCAAATGCCTTCCGATCCTGCATTGAGTGTTATCCTCTATTTTGAACAACTACTTTGACGTGCAGGTTGAGGTATGGACATTTATGCTGCTCTGATGTGGCAGACAGGTAGAAAATCCACCCTTGTACTGATCTTGCAGTCCTTGGTTGTGCAATGTGCCTCTACCTGCTTGGCCAGAGAAGGAGTATTTCATGGAGAGCTGGTGTCTGGTGGCATTTGTCTTCAAGAACAAAGTAAAACAGAGGTGTGGGAGTCTGTGTTAGGTGTGGAAAGTGATGTGGCCACTGCTCCAACCTTTCATGAGTCCTTTAAAGAGAACAACCATGTGGTTCAGTGATTTCTGCTGGGAGTAGCCCAGTGTGTTTGGCTTGTGACAATGGCACACATCATACATAGCTAAAGGGACCTCCACAAGCCCACTTGAATCCTAACAGCATCAGCTGCAGGGGATTTGCATCTAATGTCTTTCTTGGCACAAAAAGGACTTCTCCACTCCCAGCAACCAAATTGGCCATCCCCTATCTGCTTTTGCTGTAATATGTAATACAGATCAACATCAGGGAAACCTAAACACTTATATAAGCAATTTCATAAAAAGATACTTCTCTGTGCCCACATATAGCAGAAGCTGAAACAAGAGATAAAACACAGCAACAAATCCATCCATCGCCGGCAACGTTTGGGAAATTTCATGTCTTTTTCTGTCTCACACACCTATTGCAAAACTCTGTATCTTATCAGTTGTTCTAAACAGTGTCCAGATTTCCTCTGTAAATCATTTTTAATTCACAGTCATCACTTTGTAACTGCTAATGACATTATTTACAAGACATTTTTACAGTTACCAGCAGCTTGATATATGTATATATTTCAGTGTAAAGAATAATGGAGCAGCAGACCAAAGTGTGGAGATTAAAGTGTCATTTTAAGACTATTGAGGCATGACAGAAAAGGAAGAAAGTCTTGGTGGGAGAAAGAGAGCAACCTCCGTGGCTGCTTTGGAGCAGGGGATTGGGACCATGAATGTGGGGATGTTGGGCTAGAGAACGGGCTTTACTGTTTTCAGTCAGCTGGGAAACCGTCTCCTTTTCCCTGGATGTGAATTTTCCTGGAACAAACCAATCTCCCAGATGTTTGCATCAAAGGTGAGAGCCTGTGGAAGTGACACTGGTGAGGAAGCACTGCTGCAGCCCTTCTGCAGGTTCTGTTCTGGGACTGAGCAGCAGCACCAAGCCCATGGGCAAGCCAGACCTTGCTCAGGGCTGAGGGCAGCAAAAGCCCTTCCTGAGGTACATTCCTGTGCTGACCTAAGCATGAAGTCCACCCACAGTAAGGAGATGTGTGTGGGAGAGCAGAAAGGGAAGGGAAGTGTAGCTGTGAGGAAGGGGAGAGACTAGGAGGAAAATCTGGGACCACCAAGAGCCTGAAGGAGGAGGCCCAGAGAGAAGTGATGGGAACTAAGGTGCTGAGGCAGGTCCAGATCCTGCAACCACCACCAGGAAAACGCTGTTGCAATCCAGGAGAAAATGCATCAAGACCTGGAAGAAGCGCTTGTTTGAGCCACGCTTCTTTGATGCTGCTGTGGCCAAAGTACTTTGAAAAAAAAAAAATCCCTTTTAAAAGAGAATGAAGGGTTTAACAGAGCGTATCAGTTCTGTAATAGCAACATTTATAAGACCCTCAGCTCTCTCCTGGCCTCCAATGCCTCTTTTAGTTACGAACAATTATTTGGCAATTATTTTGCTTTCTACATAGCAAGAATTCCCCTGCAGAAAGCAAACTTGGAGCTGCTTATTGGGAGAAGCCAATGTGAAATGAAGCAACATCCTAATTGCTGAAACCCCTGCTGTGAGGCAGCACGTCAGGGAAGGAGGACGTTACACTTGGCTTCTCCTCCTGGGAGCCATTTCAGAGGAAGCCCTCATCACGAAGCCAGAGCATGCCCCCAGCCTGGGCCCACTCCTTTTAAACGTCACCCACTTCCCCAGGCTTTGCAGTGGGCTTGGGTGGGCTCAGCTGGGCCTGGCGTGACAGGAATTTCTTTAAAAAATTATCTGCATGCCTCCCTTGAGCCTCCTCCTGCTTGTGCTCCCCCCACCCCGGAGAGGCAGGAGGACTTTGCAAGGCTGCCGTGGTCCAGACAGACTTGAAACAGCCCCACAGGCATGATTGATGGGCACTCTGGTGGTGGGAGAGCCGAAAATAATCCCAACACATGTTTCCCAGTAGCACCTGGCAGCCAACCAGAAGACAGCACTAGCATTTCCTAAATGCTGGAAAAATGACTGTCACCACAGATGCCTCACTAAATATAACCCTGGTGAGGTGGCAGCCTGTGAAAGGCTGGAGAGGGGCAGCTACCCAGGATGCACATACAACTCTGGTCCCATCTCAGCCCTGGCTGTCATCCCTGGACTGAGAGATCTCCAACACTGCTTGCTGCACAGGTGTTGAAGTCCCAGATCTGAGGGGGAAGTGTCTTTCCAAGAGTAGGTGTCATACAGGATCGGAAATTGAAAATATTGAGCTATCTGAGCAAAGCAGGCTGTCACTGTCCATGGGTAGGAGATATGATTTTGGGTTTCTCTCCATCTCTGGGGCTCTTTGTGAGGGGTTTTTCCCTCTTTGAAGCCAGGCATTTGGGATTGTGAGGTGCATGGTCCTCCATGGCTCTTCTGCCTCTGCAGAGGGATCCAAGCAAGCCCCTTCAGGTGACACCTAGCTCAAAGCTGGGCAGCTTCCACACTTACAATGTGTTGCTTTTGTGAGTGTTTCACAGAGCAAAATACTATCCAGTGTCAGAGTGGTAGAACACAAATTTTAATTTTTAAAGGAGATAGGGATCATCCTTCTCAGTGTGCCCCTCTCCCTTTTGCCCCCCGGCCTCACCTCAAGGATTAGTTTACCAGCAGAGTCCAGTGGTTCCTTGGGTGACAGCACTGCACAGCACCAGTCTTAAGAGCTGTTCTGTATTGTGTTACAGGGTGAGTCAAGAGTTGGTGCTGCCAGTGTTTTCTTTAGCAGCTTGCTGGGCCACCAGATTCATCCAGATACGTGGTTCTGACTCTGATACATGAGTCTAATTTTCCCAAGTTGGCTTTTGTAGGGGGAAATAGAGCTGAAGGAACCTCTCAGGTCAGTCTCAAAATCTGGCCTCTGGGACAAACCCCTGTCAAAGTGTTTTGTGCTCCTGAGACTCAGTTATATCACTTTAAGGGCCAAAATATTAAACAGTGTGCCTAGACTTGTGCTTTTAAGACAGAAGAGTTTGCAGGGGTTGCATTTGCTCTTCAGCCTGCCGTCATGAAGTGCATAAAGTCAGCCCTGGTTACGCCTGCTCAGCTGCAGACACAAACTAGAAGAGCTGTGTCATGAACCCTATGAGGGTAGAGCCAAAGTGCAGAAATGAGAATTTTAAACAAGTAGGATTTTTCTTTGCCACTCACTCCTGCCATTGGACTTATGAGCCATGGGGAGGGACAAGCAAACTAGCGGAGGACAGCCTTCAGATTGGAGCAGAGAAAGCCCCCAGGAGGAGTTATTAGCCAAGAGATGGAAGCCTGAGTGAGGCTGCAGAACAAGGTGGTCATGGTAATATGTCCAGTCTGTCTTCATCTAATCAGCAGGAGGAACGAGGCAATGAGACACCATGGCCCTGCTTTTGCCTGATTCTTACTCTGGTCTCTAGCAGGTTTGTTCACCTGTTACTTGTGCTTGATAAAACTTGTATCACAACAAGTGCTGGAGATTTGCTAGCAGTGTGCTAATGTGCAGCAGTCATGTTCATCCTGCTGTGTGGAAAGACTCATGAATAAGGCAAAGTAACCCATTAAAAAAGTCTTTTTCCGGTTTTGTACTTCAGGCATTTATGGGAATGTCTCAGGGGGAAGTGACAGGACCAACACTGCTAGACACTAAGCCCAATCTTCTAGCAATCACTGCCCAAGAAAAGTTCCCTGCCAGACAGAGAAAAGCTAGCCAGGATGTTTCCAGTCTAGATACTGTAGTCCAGGCTGACCTCCTTTGAGCAGTCAATGTGCATTTGTTTGTTGGCCAAAGAAGATTACGCTAATATTAGATGCCACTGCTATACTGTTTGCTGGTGCAGTCATCTTTGTCTTTACAACGTCTACTGTTGGATGTTTGCCTTCTAACACTGCCAGAATTTGAACTTCCTGCTGGATCTCAGGTTAATTGCAGCAATGCAGAAAGAGCGTATGAGTGGGAGATTTGTTTTTCTGGATTTGGCCTTGCCCTTTGACTCTGAGCTGTGTGAAGCTGCAAGTAACCTCTTCCTAACGAAAAAAAGAATAATAGGCACACCAAAATATAAAGCCTATCCTGTGATGTTACTGTAAACTCTGGGCTATGTCCTTGCTATATGTTTGCATAGTGCCTGTGACAGCAAGCCCAGGGGTACTGGAGATTTGTCATCAGACCGGTAGTTAACGAAGGAAGGCAACTGCAGACTGTCATTTCAAATCCATCACATACCATGCTGACAGGGGAGAATTTTGGAAATCTTTATCTGAAGCTGCCATCTTCTACATGCAACTCCCCATATGCATTTGTAACTGCTCGTTGGAAACTCCCATTTGTCCCCTTTAAATGATTCAAGCTTCAGCCCATTGAGATGAACAATTAATTTCTGAACTAAGGAGTGCAGAGTTTCAGACTTGCAGGTGTTCTAATAGGAGCTGTCATAGGAACAGTTCCTACAGCAGAGTAGGTAAACAAACGGATATAGAACATAGTCCTCCATAAGACAGCTGGTGAGAAAAGCTATAAGGGCAGAAGTGTCATTTAAACAAAAATATCTAATTTGGGATCTCCTGCACAGGACATAAGCCCTTATGAGTCGCCAGTGTTTGCATATGGCTATGGCTGATTCCTTTTTGTCTCCAGTGTTATCTGTACAGTCCAGAATCAAGCATGTGAGGTTTTTGATGCAATACTTTGCAAGAAATGGGCAAACTCAATCTTAATCAAAGTGGCATGCAGCTTTGTCAGCACTGCATGCATTTCTTGGTTTCCTTTTTTGCCATGCGCTTTCCTCCAGCCTGGCTGTCTGTGTCCACCTGTTGCCCCTGCTCTTATGTTTCGATTGTGAGTGCTTTGGGATAGGAAGCATTATCTTCATGTGGGGGACTTGTGCAGGCCCAGAGCTGCCAGCCTTAATGCTCTAACTTTATATGTAATGGTCTCCTATAGTACTATGGAAAGACTTAGGAGCTTTATATATTTGTAAACCTATAAAGCTCTGTCTGTAGATAAGTATGAAAGCGTATGCTCATGTGCTTTTGTGGACTGTGTGGTGTGGCATTTCATGAAGTTGGCGTGTGAGGACATGGGAAGAGTTGAGGTGGGACCAAGAGGTGTGGGGCTGGATACAGGGGCTGGTGGACCACCTGCATCCCAGCTGCAGAAGGGACACATCCTGTCCATAGCAACATCCCCTGACTATCTTGGGGCTCAGCTGTGTGTCCATCCCTTGAGCGTTGTATGGTGTCCCTGGGCAGGCTCTTGGGAGGCTTGCATGTATGGGTCAGTATGGGGATGCAGTGTATGATCCAAGGTGAAGAGTAGGGTCTTTGGGAGTGAAGCACTCAGATGAGGCATGAGTGATAAAATTCAGTCCCCTCCCCAGCATGCCATAGGACAAATCACCCTCTCAGGGCCTTGCTCCCACCCTTTTGTTTATGTATTTCCCTTATCCTTCATCTCATCTCCTTCCAGTGTCCATCCTTCAGACCTGATTGTGTTTGATGCCCACGCTCGTGGCATGTGGCGGACCAGTGAGCAGAGCAAGTGGTCCTTCAGCTCACATTTCGAGTTTCTCCCTGCCTCCTGCACAGCTGTCCTTCAGGCAATGGGGACAAAAGCAAGTGAGTCTGTCTCCTGGCAAATCATCTGAGCTTGACTCTTTGAGACTTCATTGCACTAAATCTCATAACCCTTAAGGAGATTTCCCAGGGTTCCTCCTCACTTTAGCATGCCTAAAGATGCTTTCAGGTGGTTTTGGAAGAGCAGTCTTCCATGGATGAGATTAAGAGCTCTGGGTCTCTGTGCTCCAGCTGCTCTCCAGCAGGATACTGGCATGAGAGGGCATGAATCAAAGGCTATCTTACTCTTCATAAGTATCTTCTTTAGGAAGGCCCATTGTGTGTCTACCATTCCTTTCAGATATTAGCAGAGTTAACAGGCATCCCAGGAGCCATTAGGATTTTAATATTCATACACTTTCCTAATTGTTCACTTCCCAGTGTCTCTTCTTCCTGCCAGGAGATGATAATGTTTCTTGCCTAGAGCCAAATTCTTCCAGCTCCCTGACTAATTTTCCTACAAATTTTGCAGCAAAAGCAGTTGGCTGGTAGACCTGTTCAGCACTTAAATGATACCAAAGGTGAAATTCATCTCTGTAGACCCAGGTACCTCCAACTCACTGGTTACCATCTAGCCTGCTGTTGTCTCTTTAGAATCAGTGGCTTCAGTCAGAATTTATTTTATACTAAAATAGATGCCCAAATCAATTACATCCATCCTGCTCTAGAATGTGTTACAGGACTGTGAAGAGAACTCTGATAAGACAGCAGTTTTGTAAATGTCTAGAACACTGTGAAATGAATCCTACTCTTGGGCTATGAGCTTTATTCTCCAACAATTAAAGTTGGTTAAAAAGAAGAATGCAAGGAATTATGAAAAACCTACAGCTGCACTGAAAAAAGTCATCAAAAGCCCTGACTTCTTTCTAATTGCCCCAGATGAATAGTTCCTATTACCCCTTCATCCCAAACATCCTCTTGAATGTCGCAATCCCAATGACAGTCTCCAAGAAATTTCTATGAACCTTCTGTATCAGCTTTCTGGGTGTGTACGTGCCATGTGTTACTTTATCTGTAATGAATTGTCTTTTTCTGTAGCTGAACTGCAGGTTTAGATACAGAAACAGCATCTTTCCAGCTCTGTAGCTGTGAATTTAGGGCGGGCTGATGAGCTGTGGAATCATAGTATAGAGTTATAGCATTGTTTATGTTGGAAAAGACCTTTAAGATCATTGAGTTCAACTGTTAACCTAGCAATGATAAATCCACCTCTAAACTATGTCCCTGAGCACCTCATCTACATATCTTTTAAATACCTCGAGGGATGGTGACTCCCACTTCCACAGGCAGCCTGTTCCAGTGCTTAACCATCCTTCCAGTGAAGAAACTTTTCCTAATATTCAATCTAGACCTCCTAGGTCCACATCAAGAAAAACATGGGCAGAAAGAGCCTTAGGTTCTCCCGAAAGCCTCCACATGGGGAGGAGAGAAAATTTCTTTTTGATTGTGAATCCTGCATTTTCAGTGTTCTCAGTGTCTGCAAAAGCTTGTAGAATCTTTAATTTAGTGGGACTTTGGCACATGCCAAAAGGCAGCCACCTAGTGAACTTCCCTCCTGAATAAAGAGGTACTAAATGGCAAGGCCCTTTGAACAGAACATTAGTGTTTGTTTTAGGTCTTGGGGCAGAAATTATGCTCTTGCCGTATGGTTGTTCAATGAACTGGAGCCTTGATAGTCTGCAGATATACACATTCACAGACACACAACTGGTTTGCAAACTATCAATTACAGCACTAAAAAAGAAAGTTCGATATCTGCTGAGACATCCAGCTGAAGAGGGAAAAAAGTAATAAAAAAATAAAAGCAAAGAACTGGCAAGAGAACTGTCCAGGAGTAATAAGTGAAGTTTTTAAGCTAAGTTTGAAGACTAGCTGCAACTTGCCACACAGGAAAAAACAGAAGACAAAAGCACCATTATGCTTTCTTAAAAATGTAAGAGTACAGCACACACATTCCCTGACAAGGTCATTAAACATTGGTTCAGAGACCCACCGCGGCATATGCCCAAGTACAATGGGTGTTTACTCTTTGATTCAGCGAGGTGCTGGTATGCATAGGGGTTGCTGTCGCCTGAAGAACGTAAGTTTTGGCCCCGTGTGGATCGTAACCACTTGATTTGGTTAGTGCACAGAGATGTAGCTAAACCCACTCCTTCAGATATCTAATTTGTTTGGAATGACAGGCATGTCCTGACTAAAAATTAATTCTGCCAGGTGATACAACTTGTCTGAATTTGCAGGAATTTGCCATTTGGAAAAAGGAAAAAAGAAAAACATTTAATTAGGGATGGAGCTAAAGCAGCTAATTTGATCTTTCAGTGGAAAAAAATAAATTACAGGTTAAAAATGAAGATTATGTGCTCTGGGTGAAGCATGCTCCCCCCTTCAGGTATGCTTTGATGAGGCTTCTTCCCCCGCTAAGAAATGCAGTGCACGTTTCTTTCGAAGTAATGGCAGCATGAACTTGATCTCACTGTTTGTTATCCTACTGCCCCTGTCCCCAAGCAGATGACCCAGCCATGCCAAGGATTCTTCCATGGAGTTTCACTCTGTCGTTCAGCTTTTTTTGTGCCATGAGACACCTCATCCACAAGGAGGGGAAAGGCAAAGCTGGCTGCTGTAACCCTGCCTCTCCAGGGCTTACCACTGTCCTGGCTCAGCCCATCCCTTCTCCTTTCCAAGAAGGAGAGTCCATACACCTCCTCCTCTTTCCAGGGCTGGGCAGTCCCTTTTATCCACGCTGTTTTTTCACACCAAAACCCCATGGGACAACCTTGGCAGCAGAAATGGGAGATAGAGTCAGGTGAGCATTGTGCCACCAGTGTCTGGACTGGCCCAAGCATGGCCATGAGATCACTACCCACAGTTTTGCTATGCTCTGGAAAACCGCAAGTCAGCCCTGAAGGAGCATCTAGGTTTATTGCGTCTCCAGACCCACCTGACCCCTACCCAGGGTGAAAACAAGCCTTGCAGATGGGCTTGACCTCAAGCCCATGGCAACCAGGGCAAATTTCCCACTGGCTCCAGCACTGCAGATCTTTAATAGCACCACAATGTGTCCAGCAGTGATGGCTTTTGGGCTTCCTTCTCCAAGGGGAGGTTTGGGACTCCATTGCTGCTGCTGCCTCCCCTGGGACACTGACTCTGGGAGTATGATTCAAGAGAGCTTCGGCACCCGCGTCAGAAAGGTTCAGATGCAGACGGGTTCAGACCTACCCTTCCGCTAGCCATGAGCAGATGGTCTAGACCACTAAAACCACATTTTCTGGAAGCAGGTTCTCAGATGGAGTCACTTCCTGACACAGCTCTTTGTCTTTTATCGGGAGGAGCATAATCAGAAAAAAGCTAATTATTTACTGGAGGGATTTTTTTTTTTAAAAAAAATCCTTTCTCTTTTCTTATTAGTGTCCTTCCAGTTTATTACTCATCTGTGGCTTTTTTACAAGTTGTCTTTCAGGTGAGGCTCAGTGAAGTGGTGTTACATTCCATACATGTAGGGGCTTAGCTGCAGTTTCATTGTGTATTGAACCCTATAATTAAGACTCAGATGGAAGACTTTATGCCTTTAAAGCAAAGAAATTCTAGGTTTCTTGGCAAAACATTTGGCTGAGTACATAGAGAGCACCTTAAGTACTTAAATGGTCTCTACGTGAGGAAATCTGATGCCAGAAATGATGTACCTTAAAGGCAGGCTATTGGGAAAAAGCAAACAAACCAACACTAAAACACTTGATGTCTTGAGGTGCATTCTTCCTGTGTATTATTTTTTTCTTGGAAGATGCTCTGTGAAAGGGATTATATTCTCAAAGAACAACTTGTTGCTGGCACCCAATTGCTATTAATGTGAGCTGCATGAGGCGTGGGAGTCAGCACAAATCACCCGGCTGGTTTTCAATAAATGATGAGAGACCGAAGCATTGCCTTTAAGCGAATCAATAGAGAGCTGCTGCGATGTGCCAACAGCCAGAAAAACACCATATGAGGAAGATGGAGTCTTTCTTAAGGCATTATCCTGCATGACCGCCTGGCCCCTTGGAGGGGGAGGATGGCTGGAGTGAGGCACGCCAGCCACGGGATGAAGCACAAGGCAGGTCGGATTTTCAGGCAAATGTGAGTTGTTGGCACTGGAGGGCTTTACGCAGGATAAACCTCCTGCGAAGAAGAGGATCAGAGTTTCCTCCAGCCCATAGCTCTGCAGGGCTGTGTCCCTGCCTGGGGATGGACTGGGGCAGCCGCAGGTGGGAGGGGATGCTCTGTTCTTGCCAGTGGTGTTTTCCCACCTGGGCGTGCACCCATTGCTTTCCACTGCCTCTCCTCCCTGCGTGCCGCCCTGCAGCCTTCGCTGAGTCCCTCGGGGCCTGCTGATACGTGAATCAAACCCAATGCTGGAAGAAAGGCTTCGGAAATGGGGGTTGACGAAGCTGCCCTGCAACCCACCACTCCACAGGGAGCACAGACCAGTTGGCCTTTTGTTTTCTGTCTCATTCTAGAAGGCAGTGCAGTTCAGTGCAGACTTTGAAGCTGGGGCTGGTATGTAGAAAGAAGGATGCAGTCATTAGGCTCAGGATAAACAGCACTGGTCACATGCCCCCCATGCAAATAGTATTACCCTGTTTTGCAAAAGGGTGTGCTTGTGCTTGAATACCAGGATGGCACTCCACGGGCTAGCAGTGTTAATAGCCACCACAGTGATAATAAAAGGCTATAGGAACGTGAATGCTCACAATAATGGTGTTCAATTCAGGCAGCTCTTTCTCCGGCATTCAATCTCAAAATACTCCAGAAAGGGATCAATAACACTTTTTTTATAAATGGAGAAAGAGTGGCATGGAGCAGTGACCTTGCCGCTGCCATCCAGGTGGCTCGTGGCAGAGCCAGCAGTGGAACTAAATTCACAACCTGTGCTTTTCGCAGCCTAAAACAAACTGAGCTTTGCCATTTTGGCTTTTCACAACGCCGTTCTAAAATATGGCAGGGGAAGGCGCATGTATCCTCTACTCACCTCCCATGTGTTTGGGGCCTACCAAACTTTAAATGAAATGGCAAAACCAGAGCAATAAAGATTTCTATCAGTGGGGGACCTCCCACTGCACAAGGAATGTATTTAGTTTGACCTTCAAAAGTAAGCAATTTGCCAAAAGTCGGCCCAAGCTTTTTAGGAGTATCTGTGCTTTTTTCAAGGAGATGGTCTGTGTATCAGATGAGCCAGAATCCTTTGGCATGTGAAAATTATAGCAGCCTCTTTTACTTTCTTTGTCCTTTTTTTTCCTTTTTTTTCTTTTTTTTCTTTTTTTTCTTTTTTTTCTTTTTTTTTTTTTGTTATTAGGCATCAGAGTAAATAAGTATAAGCCCTACATGGAGCATCTTGTTGGGGCATACATTGTATATGCTCCAGGGCGCAAATATTTTACACACCCTCCCCTTTGATTTTTTTTAATGGAATATGCAAATCGTGCATGTTTCAGCTGGGATTGTCTCTCTTTGATCTGACTGTTCTCCATCCTGGAATTTCTCGCAGTGGGAAGAAACTGAACCGAGGCTTGCAGTGAAAGGTAATTTCACCCTGCACTTTCTCCAAACCCATCAGGGGCCAGCAAACACACTAAAAAGACCTTGAATGGTGGCAACAGGCTTGGAATAAAATCTCTGCAGAGGCAGGCCCAGAGAGCACTGTCCCAGGCCATTGCAAAGGATTAGCAGAAGGGCTGGGTTGCCTCCCTCCATGTGAGGATTCACATACAAAGGGGACGGTCATGTGGAAGAAAGTCATGATTTCCTCTGCATTGCAATGCCTGTCCTCAGCACGAGGTGGTGGGTGTCACCAGGGCGATGGCTGCGTGCCGCTGGATGGAGAGCAGCATGTGGCTCTCCTGCCCAAGGAAAGACCCCACACCAGCCAAACCCCTGGAAGAACCCGTTCTTAGTGTTGTTATCAGCTTGATGCCATTGCCCAGCACCTCTTGGCCCCACAGTGTCTTACCTATAGCACAGGGTGCAGACTGCCCGGTGAGACAACCGTCAGTTGTCCTATCAAGCAGGACATGAGTTGCCTCATCCATAAGCGAGTCGCAAGAAAATGGTTTTAAAACAAAAGCACGGGTGGTGTGAGAGCTGCCTGAACCCAGCAAGGAGGCCCAGGCAGGCGGCAAGGCTGAGGCCAGCTGAAGCAGCCAGTGGTGCCTTGGCTACTCTGCCAAAACAGCTCACGCCGGGGCTTGAATTACCGTCTTTGTGCAAACAGTCCGCGCGGCTCTGATGGAGCAGATAGGGCCAAAAGGAAAACAGAACAGGGAGAGAAAGCACCATATGGCGATACGGGCGGATTTGCTGGGCGAAACGCGCTCCCGCTCCCAGTGGAGCCAGGGGAAGTCTGGAGCTCAGGGGACTGGAGGAGTTTTTTGGCACACAGGGAAATGAGCTGTCGGCTGGGGACATATCTATGGCCAGGAAGACTGGTCACCTGTATGCCAGGCTGTGCTGCAGCAAACCAAGCATGATCAGGAGGTTGTAGATATTCAGAGAATGATCTGAGCCGCCTGGAGAAAATTATACTAATGCTGGAGAAAGGAGGGAGGAAGGGGGAGAGAGAGAGAGAGGGAGGGAAGGGGGGATCCGTCCTGAATTTGGCAAGTATTCCTGTTTATTTCTCCTTGCCTGTGGGGCAGAGGGCAGCATAATGAATCATCCCAGCCACATAAAGAGCACAATGAAGATGTTACCTGAGTGAGAAGAAAGCTTTTTCAAGGCTCATAAATGCTTATTGATTTGTCCTTTTCTATTTGTGTGCCTCTGCATTTCCAGGAGCACAAGTGGAAGGAAAACATCCCTGAAAAAAACCAAACCTAGTAAGAGAGGTCATACCCTCAGCCCCTTGACAACGATGAAGCCACTTGCCTCCAGCAATGGATTTGGTCCATCCTCTGCTGATAAAAGAAAACCAGCCCTGCTGAGCGGAGCCCCTGGCCTGCAGCAGTGCCCTCCTGTGCTCCCAACTGCCTCTCACCTGCACAAATTCGCCTTTTGGGCAAGCCCAGGACACTGCCAGGGGTCAGCTGGGGGGTAGCCAAGATCTTGGCCTGCAGTGTCTTGGGGCTTATCAATGGACTGTTGTTCAGCTTGGGATTCCTGAGCTCCTTAGTCACGTCTTTGCAGGTAACTATAAATCACCTTCTGCAGAGCCTGGGGTTTTGCAATACTTGGCCCTTTGCAATTTTGCCTCTTCTGCAAATAACAGGAGTGGCCATTTCTACTCTCCTTGGGACAGGCTTTCAAGTTACGGGCTCTGGGTTCGTGCAGAATTAGTTGGGCTGATTCTACTTGCTTGCCAGTGTTATTAAATTTCATTAAAATTAGCTAGAAATGCATTAAGGTCCTCTATGCTCTTGTTTTTCCATAAAAGGAATAGTTGCTAGTGGCCTGGAAAATCAGCAAAAGCATTCATAAAAAAATCTCTAAATAGGCTTGGGAAAGGACTGGAAAAGGATCACGCATCTGGTCAAGTTTATATCTCTGGCCCAGGACATCCGCTGGTGAGTGGGTTTTTTCCCTCAGGTAAGCTCAATGCTATTTGCTGGTTGAAACTCTCCAGCTGCTCCTGTGACAGTGATCAGTTGGCAGAGGCAGGTAATTTCTGGGTCTCCTGGGCCACCTTTTCCTCCTTCCATCACAACCCATCCACCTCTATGAGTGATGGAGTCCCAGAGAGCAAACACTGCCCCCACACTCTTCCTACTTCTTTTGTACTTCTCCTTTGCTATTTCATGCCATGCAGTTTCACGGTGCAGCAGTTTGGCTGGAAGCACGGCTGCAGGGATGCCCCTGTGCAGTCAAATGTGGGTTCCAGGGTAGTCTCAGCTGATGGCTCAGGAGTGTTGTGGCCATAGCAGGGTCCAGCATCAGGGCAGATGACCCCGCCACCACTCCCAAATGTGTTTTGGGATCAAGGGGATGTTTTGCCTGAGGAGCTGCGACAATTTGCAGCAGCCATGATGCTCCCCAGCCTCAGGTGCCAGCAATGACACCCCAGGAGCACTCAGCCAGGCTCGCAGCCCGTACATCACTAGATGAGATTGCACCACTTCTGTGGGGTTTGGCTCTGGGGCAGCTCATGCAGTGGCAAACTGTTTCCATGCTCTCAGCCCTGAGCTAATTAGGACAAAAACAAGTGTGTTGCAGGCTTTGACATTTACTGCCTCATTTTTCACACATGCTTCCCTTTCTAAGAAGTTGCTAAAATCATTTGTAAAAAAACCCCACACTATTGCAGCAAAGCATCAGCATGGCTGTCATGTCTCTGTCTCATGTCTGATCAGCTCTGCCCATGACAGCAGCTGCTGCATCGGCGGCTGAGGATGCTGAGGATTTATTTTTTAATTTAATTTTTTTTTATTACATGGATAGATTTGACTATTCCACTTTTCAGGGTCACTCATCCTCTCATTTGTGTCTTTCCCCCTCTCTGAGCTCACTTAATAATGCATGACAAGGAGCACAGGCTGCTTGCTCTGCCACAGCAGCAATAATGCAGTGCGTACCCGCTCCGTGCAGGGTCAGGTTTCTGCCGCTTGGGAATTCGACAGATGGAAATGCTGGGATTCTTTCCATGGCCCTCCTGCCTCTCAGGCCCCCAGGATAGCAGAAGATTATCAGGGGCATATCCCAGCACAGTCGCCAGCATGGGAGAGAGAGGACCTATGGTAAAGGTTGGGGGAGGGAGAAGTGGTAGAAGTAATTATTATAAAGAAACTGTTCAACATGAGATCCCTTCCACTGCGTGGGAAGGTAATGCATTCATAAGCGTAATAAAATGAGTATGGCTTCTTTAAAATGATTTTGTTTTCAATGTCATGACCTAACTAATTAAAAAATTCAGAAACGAGGTCCCCTCGCCTCCATCCTTAAACTGATGCTGATGCTTCCTTTCCTTGGTTTTCTCTGCACAAAGCCAGGAGAAGTCCTCTGTTCCAGGGGAGCTTGATGAAGATGTTCAGACCCTGGGGTCTGCCTGCACTCCCTCACCCAGTGGGGACGAGGCCATGGTTACAAGCCTGAGTGCTTCTGCATGAACATTGCCCTGCTGCCCCTGAGCCACTGCTCATTCTAGATATCCACTTCTAGAGATGTAAAACTGGCCCATACCATCAGGCCCTTCCCCTGTTCCTGCAGGGGACTTTGTTTTCATATCAGCCCTATTTATGCCAGATGCCCCATAGGTGCCAGCCTGGTACAGCTGAGGACGCAAGGGAAATTGGAAGTTGGTCTGATGGATAGAAGGATATACATCTTATTTCCCTTACCTCCATTGTCTGTGAGAGCTAAGGTCTTCAGGTGATAGAAGATGGGACAGAAAAGCCTGGATTAGGAAGAACAAAAATGCACGAGGTCACTGAAAAGAGGAGCAACCAAGAGGGTGTTGCAGCCAAAGCTAAAACAGGATACAAAAAATCAGCTCATTTGAACAGGTTTGTGTTCATAAAACAAAGCACCAGTGGTTTTCTCTGTCATATGCCTCTGTCTTCTTTATACGGAGAAGCATGGGTGGGAGCAGTAGGATGTATAGGCCAGGAATTTGGGGATTTCAGGATGAAGTATCAGTCTGTGCTGGTGTGTATGGAGGTGAGGCCATCCTGAAAGACGAGCTCAAATCCACACTCAGCCTTCAGCCCTGAGGCTGTCTCCCATCACCTCTCACATTTGTGGGCATTGTGGCAGGATGGTTTCCAGATGTTTCCAACTTTGGCCCCAGTCCTTTCTACACAAGGAAAGACCTGGGCTTCTTTGTCCCCAGAAGTCATCTTTCCTTCCAAAAAACCAACCCCATTTACCTTCTGGATTTCACCTCAGATCAAATGGCTGCTTGTTTCAGCAAGAGCTGTCTGTACTGCAACAAAAATATTCCTCTTAATTTTAGAATATGAAACATTGCAGAAGTTGAAACTGGTTATATTTTGCAGTAATGGCAAAGCTGGCTGGAGTAGTCTCGTAAAAATGGCTTTGTTGTCAGAAATGATTGCTGGAATATGAAAACCTCAAGGTGACAGATACTGTGGAATTTTGGGAAGCATTCAACTGCCTCTACAGTTGCTTTCAATGGAGAAAGTGTTAAACAGGAACCCATTACTGGTGCTCAGCCAGTGGCTGCATTGGAGGGCACATGCTGGGCTCCTCCTGCATTTACAACCCTAATTCATCTCCCAACACTGCCCCACACAGCGACAAAACAGCTAAATATGGGACTAACCTGGACATATACATAGCGTGAAGTTGTTGATTTTTGTCTGGGCCAGGACACGGACGGTGCTCAGGTGGCTGTGGGAGAAGTGCATGTGGGAGCAGGAGTCATAGAATCATAGAATCAATTAGGTTAGAAAAGACCTTTAAGGTCATTGAGTCCAACCATTAACGTAGTCCACCAAGTCCACCACTAGGCTGTGTCCCTAAGCACCTCATCTACACATGTTTTAAACACCTCCAGTGACCGTGACTCCACTAGTTCCCTGGGCAGCCTGTTCCAGTGCCTGACAACTGCTTTAGTGAAGAAATGTTTCCTAATGTCCAATCTAAACTTCCCCTGGTGCAACTTGAGGTCATTTCCTCTTGTCTTATCACTTGTTATACAGAGAAGAGACCAACCTCCACCTCGCCACAACCTCCTTTCATGTAGTTGTAGAGAGCGATAAGGTCATCCCTCAGCCTTTTTTTGTCGAGGCTGAACAAACACAGTTTCCTCAATGTCTTTCTTGTAATGAGGGACCCAAAACTGAGCAAAGGGTTCGAGATGTGGCCTCACCAGTGCCAAGAAATGGGGGGCAATCACTGCCCTGGTCCTGCTGGCCACACTACTTCTGACGCAGGCCAGGATGCCATTGACCTTCTTGGCCAGTGCTGCTGGGCACTTGCGGGGGCTGTTGCAGCCCCAGCAGAACAGGGAGGGGAAGCATGATACATGCTGCACCTTAGCACCCTCATCCCCAGCTCGGGGTGTCAGGGAGGAGGTGGTGCAGAGCAGCGGAGCTGCCCAGTACCTCTTGCTGGTGGTTGGCAAGAGACAGCTGTGGGCAGGGAAGTCACCACAGGGCATGGTGAGCTTGTGCTTGGCTCCAGGGAGGAGAGGCAGGGTCCAGCGCAAATCATCAGACAGATGTATCGTTTGCCTTTATCCCTTCGTGAGGGCCACTTTTTGCTCTCTGTCAATCCCAGATGACAAGACATGTAGATGGAAGCCAGCATTTGCTCTGTGTCTCAGTTTGCCCTCTCCAGCCGCATACGGAGGCTTAAAGTGCCTTGAGAACAGGGACAGAGACAGCTCCCGCACCAAAATATGTCACTGCTGGTCTGACGCAATTCAGGCAAGAGACAAGGGGACTTAAGACAGCTCATGAAGAAAATGCCATTAGACTCGCCTTTAAACCTTGCCTTCAGGCTTTTGGGCTTAAAAATAACACACACTGTTGGCCATTTATGTTTAGCTCACTGGGGGCTTTCTTTCCTGCAGGAATGTGAGGATTAGATGATCTTCTCCTCTTGTGTGGTGATTCCACCAGTACCCTGTGAAGTGATCATGTTCTCCTTTCCTAAAGCCTGGGCTGGATTGGCAGCAACGGTGCAACAACAGATGCGTGAATGAGATTCCAGCGTGCCGTGTCCCATCCAGGCAGGAAGGAGGGAACTGCTGTGCACGACAAGCTCCACAGTGGGCTCGAACTGGACCTTCAAAACCAGAGAAGACTCAGAGGAAAACATGGGTGGTATTCAGCTCTGTTTTAAAGGCAATGAAGCCTACTGATTGCAATGCCATAATTTCCACAGGCCATATCCAGCTGCCTGGCTGAAATCAGTGTCAAGATGCCAGCATGTTTCAGTGGAGTAAAGTGACTGCAAATGATAGTAGGAAGTGACTGCAGAGATCTGTTAATCAAAAAAGTGTTAGCAAAGCACATATTTAGCAGGATGCAGCAAAATCATCAGAGTAGAGAGGTGTAACACTGTGCTGCAGTTGGAGCAAGGACTGGAGCTGTGGCTGGGTGTGTTGGGGGCTCAGAAACCTCAGTCTGCTCCCAGAGCTGAGCCTGAGCTCTCTGCAATACATCAAAATAGGATGTGGGGTAAAACAAGCTATGGATCCAGTGCTGGCTCCCCTCCAGTTCTTCCACAGGACAGACACCTGAATCTGGAAGATGCAGCCCCTGGCCTCAGCCTAGGCAGCCTGTCTTTGATTGAGTGGTGAATGTACGTGTCAGTCCTGAGGCGCAATCCCTCAGCCTGATAATACAGAGCAATTGAATGGAATCTCCTCCTGTCCCATGGAGAAGAGGTTGCCCAAAGTGGATGCTCATTTCTGGGCATCCTGGGCAGGAGCCAGCACTTGCACAAGGGGCAGAGCAAGGTTTCAATCCCCAGTGCAGAGTACCTTGGCTGCTGCTAGCATCTCCTGGTCTCTCTGGTGTGCACCTCGGGGCCTGGAAGGCTGTCATTACCCAGGTCATTTCAAAGGAAAAAGAGTGTTTCCTGACCTCACTGGTATATTTTTTCCATTTTTTTTTTTTAAAAAAAGAAAAATTAGTTAAGTAGCTTTTTAGCTAAGTAACAGTTTGGCTATGATGGGGAAGAGAGTAAATCTGAGATGCAGGCTCTGAATCACAGCAAAAGCCAACTTTGACATGGGGAGAGAGACTTAGCTCTTCATTCCTCAGGGGACAGTTGTGTGACAGAGCAGTGTCCCCAAACAAGCCTGCTACACCTTGCAGATGCAGGGACATACATCTTGTTCTGAAGGAATTTCATCAGCAGAGACAGTGAGGTTGGACTAGGTGCTGGCCGCCATGCTGGGTATTGATGGGCTTTCCCTAGGTGGTGCCAGCCCTCTGTCCTGCAGGAGCAGGAGCAGAACAGACAGACAGACAGATGCAGCAGCAGACTCCGCTGAGCTCTGGTCTGTGCACTTCAGGATATGATTCACAGAGGCACTGGGCTTCCCCAAGGCTGGGGAAGTAGTTTCAGCCCAGATAATGCAATACCTCCCCATTCGTCATGGCATCTAAGGATGTCAGTAGTGCCTGTCCAAGGCTGCTGAGATTGCCATGACTTTCTTCTTCAGACAGTTTCAGGCTCTTTCTTCGATCATTTCACCTGCTTTGGGGTCTAGCCAAAATACTTCCATGGCTTCCTGCACACTAGTGCCTCTTAACACACTTCACATCCAGCTGTGAGAAGAGCTGGTGCTCTTACCTTGGCTTCACAAAGCCTCCTCAGGTGCACTACTTTTGGAGTCTCTGTTATGATATTGCTACTACACACAGATAACAGCCACTTCCAGACTGCTGGATTGCATTGAGATAGGCAGTCTTCTTCCAAAGCTGCTTCAGCCTTCTGTGATCTTCATGGAGCAATTTAAGTGCAGGGTGTAGCATAGGACATCAGGACAGTGGTACTTAAAATAAGCTTGTTAGAGAAGGTGCATTTGCAAAGGTGAACTTGTAAAGAGAGGAACACATAGCTCAGATGTCAAATGCCCGACTGAAAAAGTGTTTGGCAGTGAAATAATGATTGGTAAATTTCTTGTGATGGTTGGTTGAAGAGATCAAATATTGCCCTCAGGATAACTGTAAAAATGTGGAGTATGTAAAGACACAAGGTGGTTGGTGAAAAAGCGGTGGGTGATCATTCATATCAATCTAATAACATCAGAAATAATTTGAAACAAATTAGCATTTGAAAAAAGAGAATCAGAAAAGAATTAAGTAGGAAAGAGCAACATGTAGGTATTAATATTTCTTGTCCTATATGAATGAAAAATTTTCTTGTGAAATATTTGACTTTCCAGCCAAGTGAGAATGTGTAATTGTAATTCATGTAGCGAAGAAACCGTTGGTTGTCATCATTAGTAATAATATATTAATACTGGATGTTCTGGTGACGGCTGTCTGTGGTCAAGTAAACATGCCTGCAAGGCTTAGTTATAGTCTCTGCTTTTTAGAGAGCACCTAATTACATCTAGAGAGACCTACTGCACTTTCAATCATGATAAATTATCATTGTTATTCTTCTGACACTAGAGTTGCCTATCTGCTGAGCAGTGGTAGAGATCTGGAGACTTGGCAGGTGGTTCTTTAGTAAAGTAGAAATCACTACCATCGTCTGAGTATATTATTAATGTATTTTATTTCCATGTGCCTCTCGTCTCCTTTGTCTGAGCTGGCCAAATGACACACATGACTTTCTTTTCTTCTGATCTCCGAGCCCATTGCCAAGATGCGGTTCCCAAGAAACAAAACACCAGGAGATGGTCTACCACAACCCTTGACCTGACTCTCAGCTCACTCAGCAGGTCCTCACAGGACTAAGCAGCTGTGGAAATTCATGAGAAAGCCTACGTTCAGCCATTGCACCTCAGGAGAGCTGCAGAGGTATTTATCAAAGCACTTTCTCTGCATGTGAGGGGAAGAAATCGCAGAATAACATCATCAAATCATATCTGCCTTATGGGTCCTTTGCAGAAACTAGCTCAAGAACAGCAAAAATTTCTAGTGATCCCATTGTATTTATGCAAATTAACTATTAATGGAGAAAAAAAACAAGTGCAGAGCAATTTTTTCTGGTCACCTTTCTGATTTTCAGCTACAGAGTTTTATTCTATTAAAATGTTTCTTGAGAGCTGTTGGAGTGGCACTGTTCAGGCAGGCCAGGAAAGATTCAGAGAAGCAAACTGGCTCTCTTGATGCAAATGAGCCCTCTGAGATATCTGGATATCTCTTTCTTGTGGGCTTTGCTAAATACCATGGTCTAACAGGCCGTTATTTACTCCTTTGTACTGCCTGTAGATGCTGAATGCATACCCTGGCATGACATTATGCTATTTGTCCAGACTGCAGGTTGGCCACTAAAATTAAATGAGCACAGACTCACTGACCTTGGAAAAATAAGAGGTTCAGAAACCACTTTCAGCTATACACCAGATCATACACGTGTGGGCCTTGCTTGGGCTGCATTTGCCCTGGTTTTCCACTGGCATAACCCTGATGACTTCACTGCCATGTAAAGAGGGTAACAATCACATGGTAAGTATCTATATGCTTACAGTGTAACTTAAATACACAATAGTGGTACAATATGTCTGCTTCTAAAATCAGATGTGTTTCCTTCAAGAAACCATGCAGAAGACACTGAAGAGGCATAGTCCTGAGTAAGTCTGGAGCTCTTTGCTTTGGTCTGCTGCTGGGACAGCAGTAAAGCAAATTACAAAGCACCAGAAAGCCCTTAACTCACTTCAGAGGAGACTGATAATCTCTCAATGGCTAAGGAAATCAGGCAGGCAAAACCCTGTGGGTGAGGTTCCAATTCAGCAAAGTTTCCTCCCATGGGTCAGCACATGGTCTACCTTAAAATACCAATGCCAAGCTGTCAACAACGTGCCTAAAATTGAGTATGAGTCAGTGCCCATGAGAATGAGGAGTCCCACAAGAAAACAATGCTCAGAGTTCCTCAGCCTTGCTTGTCCTGAAGCAGCCAGGACTGCATCAACAAAGCTTAAGCCAGTCTAACAGCCAGGATCTTCTAGTCAACTAGGCCCAGAGCACATGTGCAAAGCTGCAGAGAGCTTCTCCTTGCACATTTCTGCTGGACAAGATGGTTAGGCTATGGTGGTTTGGGGCTAGCTCGGGGCGGGCTGGACTGCAACGTGGGAGCAGCTGTGGCATCCATGGTGGAGCTGGGAAGAGCTGGTAGAATGAAGAACGTCACCATTTCTGTGACCCTCAGCTCCCCTATAGCACTCAATTGCAGCTTGGCAAAGAGAGACTGCACTATTTCATTGCTTTTTGTCATATTTTCAGCATTGGTTCACATCCTGTTCTCTTTTCACTGTGCCTTTGAAATCCCCTCTCGCTACCTTTTCCAAGCCTGATGCAGTAAAAGATGCTCTGTCCTGCCAGGACACTTCCTTTGGAAATCTCCCTGCCCCAAGTCCCTGAGCCAGCCTCTGCACGGGACAAGGGTACATAGTGACATTTGTTTGCCACAGGGCATCAGGGCTTGCAGCTCTGGTTTGCTCCTGCTTGCCTGCACATTCCCACCAGGGATAACAGTATTGTCTCAAGGAGCAGCAGGCATAGGTTCAGGATCAGGAAACTTGTTTGGTCATGCCGTAATCACAGCAGGAACTCTCCTATCTGCTCTTATCATGCCGTGCTACAGTGAGACTTCCCTAACACAGTGGTCCCTCTGACACCCGGCCAGCTGAAGGCTGGCATGGGACCAGAGACTCCAGCGCAGCAGTGCTACCCAGAAATTGCTCTGACTGCATCTAAAATCTTTGCGAATGTTTTCAGAAATGAATAGGGAACAGTACTAAACTGAAGTCTCTAACGTTAGGTATTCATAATATTGCATAGTAGTATGCTTAAGCTTTACTGTGTACTAGCCTTTTGTTGGATTTGTGTGCGTATTTTACCTATGGGTTTTAATGCTAAAGTGTATGAATGCTTTGCATTTAAGTCCTTATGACGTTAAGGGCATCAGGCACCTTACTCTGGAGAGCACACATCAACCTGTGCTGCCTTATCCCTGCTACAGCCAACTTCCCTGTGCTTGTGTTATCTGCTTGCAGATAAGCTTCAGGAAGTCTAAGCCAAGGTTTTAGGCAGCTTGAGGGGTCCAAAACAAGTTATTAAGCTTCATCATGGTGTTTGCCACCTCTCCAATGCCTGACTGGTGCTGCCTGCCCGGTTCCTGATGAGGAGCAAAGGCAAGTGCCAGGTCTACTGTGCACCGCAGCCCTGCACATGGAGGGTGGCCTGTTGCAGGCAACAGCAACCAAGAGCAGCTAATTAACCCTGGCCTTATTTGAAATATTTGCTGTGCAAAACAGACGCACGCTGGGCTGGTTAATGCATGCCCCGATCTGCAGTCAGTCATCTGCTGCTCCTGGAAAGCCGGGTTTTCATGGTGTCTCCTCTGGAGGGGTTTCTTCCATATGGAGAAGCTGAGAGGGTGAAAATTCACACTCTGGGAGACGGTCTGTGCCTCCCTGCCACCCACCTCACACACATGTGACATGATGAGGCATGAAAATGAAACAGGAGTGGGGATTTCTGATGGCATTTGAGCAGAAGGAGGGACCGATCTTTGGAGTCTCTAGGTTCAGGCTTGTTGCTGCACTGCCTGTTCAGAGGAAGCATCTCCAGATTTTTCCAAACCTGTTAAAAAAATCTTGTGAGCTTAGCAGGCGTATTTCAGAGCTCACCACAAAAACACTGTGAAATCCAAAAACACGGGGGCGAGGCAGCAGTCATCAGCCTTGGAAAGTTTTGGGTTGGGTCCAAGCATGGACAAATCAACTCTGGGCTGCTGCTGCCATAGCACTGTTCTTTCTTTGTCATTTTGGTGCCCTTAGGGCTGCTGTGGTTGACAGTGTCTTTACTGATCTTCCCCAAATCCAAGCAGAGCTCTTCCATCATGTGAAGACTGCTGTGATTTATTGTGGAATAATCTATCAATAGATGGTGGAGGAACTGCAGAGGACAGGGAGGGTCATGGTGCCCCGGGCATGGGCTGAAAACAAATGGGGTAAGAGTTTTTAGTGCGGAGAAGGGACTTTGAAATCATGTAGACGCAAGGTGTAAGCCTTGCACATTTACTCAGCAAAGAAGCTACTGACTGTAGTTTGGGGCTGCAAGGCTGAACCCAGTGCATTTGAAATATTGCAGAGGAACGGACAGACTGTAATGGAAAGTATATCACCATTGCTTTTCTCCCAATATACTGCAAGGAGCATTAGCAACTAAGCAGCATCTCAGGAGTTTGTCCTGCAGGTGAGGCATCACCAGTATCTACAGGCCCTTCTTGTATATTGTTTTACAATACATCACAGCAGATCTTCCTCGATGGAAACTCCCTGTTTGTTCTTGGACTTACGGGGAGAGGAACTCTGGAGGTCAGCTCAGCCAGGATTGAATGTGTTTGTGCATTGAATCCCTGTCAGCCCGCTGATGAGACAGTATATCTGATAACCAGAATCATTAACTAAATTGTTTGATAACCAGAATCATTAACTAAATTGTTGGAGGATCAGAGGTCGGAGGGCCAAACACCATTCTTGGTCCCAGTTTTACAAGGTTCCTTTGTCACACTGTGTGCAAGTGCAAGCTGTGTAGGCAGGGAAAGACATCACAGAGCCCTGTAATCGTGGCTGAGCTCAGGAGGATGTGGTGAGCAAGGGACAAGCTGTTTGCATAGGGACAGGGAGAAAATTTGGGGGCTTGGGTCACTCAGCCACTGTATCTGCCATATCTTTGGAAACCAATGCAGGATTTCCCCATGTTCACAGCTTTGTTCAGGAAAGGCATTTCCCTCCCTTCACTGCAAAAGGAGAAAGGGCACCACGGTTGCACTGACTTCCCCCACCCACCTTCTTTGTCACCTTCCCCATCCCCTGGGCAAGGCCATTTATGGGACACAGCCTCTCTACTCAGTCCACCAGGGCCTCCCTGCAATTTCTAGTTGTCACATAGTCTCCCAGCAACTTTTCTGGAAAATTGCCCTCCATTTACTTACATCCGAAGCAAGGAGGTGGCTACTTTCCCAGGCAGATGTTCTCCAAGTGTTAAAAAAATAATCAGCTCCATGCTGGGGTGCTTCTATTCATCCTGGACGTCAAACTGCAGCGGAAAGAAAAGGATGTACCCATCCCCTGACTCTTTATAGAGGGTCTATTGCTTAAGAGACTGCTGAATCAGATTCAGTGCAGCACTGCAGCATCTAAGAGGGGATTTAGGGACTTAAAATTTCCCTGCAGGCACTGATCCACCCTTTGTGAACAAATAGCTATGATCCCTGAAGAGGTTATCAGGCTTTCAAAAATGAGAAGAGAAGCAGTCAGCTCATGTTGGATCAGGCGAAATGGAACAGGACAAAATGGGAGAAGGAGATTCAGATGGACCCAAGGCAGGGAGAAGAAACCCCAGGATGAAATTTCCAAGCAGAGACATGAACTACCCAGCAGCTTTGGGAAATACACTGGGAAAAGTGTAGAGGGAAAATATGTGGTATTAAGTATGTCCACTTCAGTGACCAAAAATACTTTTGCCCATTCTTCGGTGTCACAAGAAGACATTTTTGACATAGCTTGTTTAGACAGCTGCCTGCAAATATTCAGGTTGAGTCCTTTTCTGTCAGGAGGAACAGAAAAAAAAAAGAAAGTGTTGTTTCTTAAAAAATTTGAAACTTCCTGTGGGAACATAGAGCTTTCAACTAAAAGTGACTTTGCAAGAAGTTACGCTGACAAGATCACGGTATTTTCTCAGCCTTTTTTTTTTTAAACAACTTTGCATTAATTTTTAATGCATATTCTATTACAAACAGCAGTGCAGTTCAGAAAAGACCGAGTCTGGACCGAGGAGCATTGATTGTATTGATGGAGAATGTTCTTCTGACATCTGAAATCCCACTTGTATCTCTGGAAGGAGATTTCATGTTTTTTTTATTACATCTTGGTTTCAAACCAGTATTTCAAACTCAGGTAAGTTTCAAAATCTCATACATTCCCGCCCCAATGTAAATTTTCACGCTGTGTAGTTTTACTCGCTTCCCCTGCAGACCTGCAAGAGGTATCATGGCCAGTGCTGCTGCCAGCAGAGGGGAGAGGAGCTGCAGAGCTGGCAGAAGCCACTTATGAGGCAGGAAAGTCTGCAAGAAAAAAGAAAATCAATCACTTCCAAATGTGAATGTTAAGCTGCAGGTATCCACATATGGAACACAGGAGATCTTGCCCCAGGTGCAAATATATCGACATCCACTTGACTTAGCATCAAAATGATTGTAGAGAAAATTTCTTGAGGAACATCTGTGAGGAGGGTGACAGGCAGTGGTGTGCAGTGACCCTGGTAGCATCCCCTGATGAGGGGGTGCTGCAGGCAGCACAGCAAGGACCTTTTCTGAGTTCAGTCCAGACAACGTCCAACAATTTTTTATGGCCTGGGCTCCAGCTCAGGAGGGCTGTGCTGCAGATTTGTGACTGTAGCTGCAGTCCCTGGAGAGGAGCAGGCAGAAATGGGAGCAGGAGATGGCTGGAGACGGACCCCAGGGGTTATCCAGCCTCATGACGCACTGCAGCAGGGAGAAAGAAGTGCTGAAAAGCGGAATATTCAAAGATGCTTCTTTTTTTTCAGCTGCTCTTGGTGTGACTCCACTTCCAGAGATGTCGAAGGGACATTGGGAAGCCTCACTGCAGATGTCCCAGCACAGTGACACGGATGCAAAGACAGAGACTCTGCAGGGGGGATAACAGCCGCAGGACCAGTGCAGGCATGCAGTGAAGATCAGATTAGAGGGGACCCAAATTCCTGGGCCATGGAGCGCTTGCCAAACAGGTTCTCTTACCTGCATTACCAAATTTGAGGGCTTCTGTGGACATGGTGGCTGCACACCACAGTGTTTATGGAAAGCGATGCTGCACAGCCATGGTCTGTTCCAGGGGCTGGTCCCACATGAGCTGGGCACGCCCCGCAGTCAAAGGCAGGCTGGGCATCCCTCCCTGCTGGCTGGCTCCAGACCCAGACATGAGCCCAGGCCTAAGGAGCAGACCTGGGAGTGTTTCTGTGTATGGGCAGAAACCAAGAGGTGCTCTCAGAAGGTCTCATTGACTCTCTGTCAAGTAACTCAGTTTCTGGATACGATGAGGAAAAGCAGAAGAAAGAAATTGCACTAAAAACTGGCCTCATGTAGTAAGTTTTTTACACATTTTTCTCTCCTATGACATCCTCCCTCTCAGCCAACAGCATGCACAAATAGCCCTTTGGCTGGCTTATCCGATAAGAGATGCACAGCTGGATGACGTCCCAGTCCCATTGCAGATGTGTGGGCTGCAAGCCCTTTGCACTTGACTCCCCATTAGGGAAACCACCTCAAGGTCACTTGGGAAATTTGGCACCTCAAGGCTGAAAAATTGTCGCTGACTCAGAGGTGTGCAGAAGCTGCTGCCATGAACTTGGTTTGTGAGATGACCATGCACGTTATCTCTGACACAAGAGCTGATTAATGTCATCTAGGCCATTGCTGGAGCATTTGCTGAATCACTGCGATTCTCTGCCCAAGGTGAGTATTTTTTATTATTTATTAGTCATGAGGAAGTTAGGTTTCTTGTGTTTGTAAGCCATGGGGAGCTCCTGTGGCATTCGATTTGCTTTGCAGGAGAAGGCTGCTTGGTCTCCTGTCCAGATTAAGAACAACAAATAGTAAATGTTCTTTCTTCTGAAGACTGAGTGATTCACAGCAGGGTAATAGAAAGGTGTGAGTATTCCTCTGCAAAGATATTATATTTTAAAGGAGAAATTATTTGGTAAACAAACGGACCCCATGCTATGACCCCTTTTAGTGACATTATTGTGTGGATCAGTGCATGAAATGGTAAATTACCCATCTCTGGAGTCAGTCAGCTGTGGGCAAATGATTCTTAAGTTGTCATCTGAGACATGACACTTCACAGAGGGCAAGAAAACACTTCCAACCAGTTCCTTGGAATTATTGACTACAGGGTTGGGTTTTTCTTGGCGGGTTGTGGGTACGGAGTTTTACTGAGGGTTGTTTTTTTTGCTCATTGTCAGAATTTCAGGTGCATTCTGATGGGAAATACAGGCTGTGGCATATGTTTCTGTTCCCTGATGAACCAAATAAAATTCCGCAAAGGATCTGCATTGAGAGAGGATTTTCTGCAGCAGGAAGGACAATTCAGTAGGGATTGATAGTTGTGCCTGAGAGATAGGAATGGGGGATGAACTGAGATGCTTGTGGCACATGGGGAAGAATAGTATAGAATAGTAGAATAGTAGAATAGTTACTTGTATAGTAAAATAAGTATTACCAGAGCTCAAGCAAGCACATGGTTACAGCTAGCTCCAGGACTTTCTCATTGCTCCAAGGTGTTAACATGTGACCTCTCCATGAAGTGAGCAAAGACCAATGGGCTAATATCAAGTGAATCTTAACAGGGTATGCAGGCTCTGGGGTATGTTTCTGTTCTCTAAATGCAGTTCAGGGAAGGAGCTGCAGCTGGAAAGTGGGTCCTGTGGACAGAAGGACAATTTCAGAAGTGTGACTCACAGTACAGACCTAATGTGCTCTTTGCCTCGTTTCTTACCTCCAAAACTTGAAGCGAGACCATGTTTTGCCAAAATTAGGGCCTAGACTGAGGTCCCAGCAGCCTTTTGACCTCTGATTTTTCTGTTGTAACAGGTACCAGGCCAGGCACTAGCTGGCCAGGGAGCAAGAGGGCTTTTCTCCCTGTCCCTGGTGCAAATCATAGGTGCTCCTGGCTCTTCTCCACCCAGGGCAAATCCAAAGGCACAGTGAGGTGAGCATAGCTCTTGAGCTTTGCCTTGGGATGGAGGCAAGGTGGCCATCTGCTCTGCACATCACAGGCTGAATGCAGAGGCAAGGGGGCATGAGAGGCTTCCTTTGGGTACTGAGCTAAAAAACACATCAGGGAAAGGAAACCTCATTCTCCAATAAGTAGCTCTGGCAGTCGATGTCCCACATTCTGAACTTCCTCAGCAGAGCGTTCTCTCAGAGCTTCGAGGCCTAAAAGCATTGCCATAACCTGGCACAAATAGCTCATATTTTAGATGATGACTCATTTTTCCTCCAATATTTGGATGCTGTTGGCATTCTTCTGTTCCTTTTTCAGGGCATTTGAAAAGCCCCTGTGCTAACAACTTGATCCTGCTCCTCTTTCAGTGTTTGAGTCAATACACCTTCCTGAGCATGTGATGGACTCAAAATATTGCTGATTGCTTCCTACAGCACTGTCATCAGACCTGTCCCAGCTGGTCAGGGATCCTACCTGGGATGCTAACCCCCATGTCCAGTGCAGTACCAGGCCCTGAGTTGTTTCTCTACCCCCATGTTGTGTTTTCATCCTCTTTATCAAGTCGTGCCATCTCTGAACAGCACTAGAGTGTTTTGTCAGGCTTCACATCGATAAGAAGCTGGTTTTCCATCTTCTAAAATGTGTTGTTTGTTCTTTATTCACTTCATTTTGCTGATTCAATCCGCTGCAGAAATGAGCTCTTGCACGGTGGCTCCTCTGAGCATCTGAAGGAGCCGTGCAATTGAGAAAGACTCAGCCATGTCCCCCACTCTCCCACAGAAACCATCAGCTCCTTCTTCAGTTGTGGCCCCATGGAGGTGCTTTCCCAGGACCTGCTGGTGGAAGGATCTCAGCCACAGAGATTGCTGCAGTTAAACTCCTTCCAAGGCACCTGGTTTGGTCATGGGCATTTCCCAGGGCCTGAGGAAAAACGAAAGATTCCCAGTTTGGGAAATTTTTCATGGGACACCATGTTTCCCAAGCTGAATGCCAGGGATATGTTATACATCACAGATGTAAGAGGCATCACAGCAATATGAGGACAGGGGAGATGGACAGATCTTAGAAGCAGTCTCTTAAGAAGCTGAGTCTCTCCTTAATTTTACCAAAGAGGACTGAGAGACAGCCTGATATACATGCTTTGAAAGGGTGAAAAATATTCAGTGCTACTGGGATCTTTAACACTACTGAAGGCATAAGTGGTTTGAGAGCTAAGGACAAGTGTATTTGAACTAGAAGAAAAGCTCACAACTGAACAGTGATAGTGACCAGTTACTGAGGCAAAGAGGAAGAGGCACTCCATCTCCCAGTATCTTCAGAGCGAAGTGGGCTTTAGTGAAACAAGTCACTGAGCTCAAGTGATTGAGCTCAGTGATCTGGGGAAATCCAGATTTAGCAATTCCTTCTGGCCATAAAAGTTATGACCTAGTTGGTTCTCACAGTATACCGGTGGGAAAGGGCTGAATTTGGTAAACTCAGACATAAATGTCATGTGCTATATTTATACCAGCCAGTGCAGCATTTTCCTTGTAGGGGAGCAGCCCTGTACTCGCATGCCAGCAGTCACTCATCAAAGGGTGGCAGCAGGTCTGGGATAGGGTCCACCCCCCAGGAAGGTGGATGAAAACCATCCACTGTTGTCCTGTGGTAGAGGTGGTGCTGGCATCTGAGACTGGCTTCTCGGCTCCCAGGGGAGCTCAGAAGCAGAGAAGTGTTTTGTGCCCACATAAAGGCAGCTCTAAGAGGTCCAACATCGGCAGCAACCTGTAGCACCTGAACAGAAGCTAGACAAAGCTTAACATCTGAAGATGTCAGATAAACAGCGTGTAGGTTGCTGTGATCAGATCCGATGATGGTCTGCTTCACCCTGCATTCAAGTAAATGTAATACTCTGAACACCCAGAGACCCCCGGGCTTTACCAGCCAACTGCACTAGCTCTAGCCCACCAATCCCTGCAACAACAAAAAATCAGTTGGGTTAAAACATTACAAGAAATATAAGCTTCATAACTTCCCAAACCCAGTTTGGTTCCAGGGTGTTGCAAGACAGAGGACAATTTCCAGCTTTTCCCTCTGCAAAAACCCCTGGCACCAGCCCTCCATACCCCTGCCAGAGCATGCACACTGGCATCCAGAAACGCTACCTCAAGCCCAAAGCTGAGTTTGGGCACTAGTTTTTTGGGAGACTCATGGTATTATTTAAGGATTTTGATCGTGGAAGGTAACAGAGGGAGTGGCATGAAACCCATGGGGCAGATTAACCAGAGCAGCAGCATTGCTATGGCAATGCAGATAAGGGGCAGCCCTCACACCACAGCTGATGAGTGACATGTTTTCTAGCCCTTTCAATGCCTTGAAGTGTTTTCCTTCTTGACTGAAACTAGAAGCAGCACAACTTAAAAACAATTGCTGTCCCCTTGGAGAGAGGAAAAAAAAAAGCAGCAATTTTTCCTTCTATTTTTAAGTCTCACTTCACCACAATAACTCCAATATTTCACTCCTGCCTCAAAGGCAAAGTCCAAGGGAGCAGGATATGCTGTAGGGTATCTCTCTTGCCACACTATTCGTGCTATTTTCGAGTTCCTCTCTCCCGGGTTGATCTTGGCAGCAGATCACAGCGCCGGCGCAGCACAATGTAAACCGGAGCCATTGTTACTCCGTCTCCCGCTCCTCATCGCTGCAACATTTCCCCACACGCCTCTCAGCAAACTGTTGCTGTGACCCATCCTGCTTCCCCCCGCCTCCAAAATCCATTAGGCTGCTGCAGTTCAGCTATTCATCTAGCCCCCTTGGAGGCACCGAAGTACAACATAATGCTGGCTGACATTATGCAGAGCTTTGACGAATGGTCTCCGGGACAGCAGTAAGCGACCGTGCTGCGGGGCTGCCCGATGCTTCATGTCAGCGGCAGCTTTCGTTGACAGAGCCTGAGCTGAAGATGAGTTGTGATACCAAAGGAGAGCTGAGGGCCCCAGTCTTCATCAGTGGGGACTGGTGAGCAGCAGCAGATGCTGTCTAATGGGGCTTTTGCGTACAAGTTGGTGTCTAATAAGGCCCCAATATACGTAAATATGATGCATATATGTGTGTGCAAGTGGGCTCGTTCCTTCAGTAACACAAAGCTGAAGGACACTGCACAGCTGAACCTCAGCTAACCCACCTTCCTTCTTGCAGGTGCACGTTACCCTGGCCCCAGCAGCTGCAGCAGAAGGATGCTCAGCCAGCCAAGCCAGCCCCATCCCTGCAGAAATCCTCACAGCCCACGCTCTGCCCAGGCTGCTGGAGTATGGTACCCAAGATGGGCTGGGAGCCGTGATAAAAGTTACATCCGTGGGAGTTCGCTGCCCACTTCAGTGAAACAGGATCAAGTCTTCTATCACTTGGCAACCTGTTTTATCAACGTGAACTTGTATCTCTCTCTACTGCTGTTTTTTCAAGGGCTATTCGTGGTTCAAAGCTGTAGACAATACCATTCCTTTCTTCACTCACCGCCACCTAGTTATCTCTGGCAGAGTGTGACTCTGGAGAGAAGCAACTTGAGAGAGGAAATGCATTGAAGATGGAAATAGCATGGAAGATACAAGAAGGACTCAGTTTTCTTGTTTCTATCTTGCTCAGGATTATATTTCCCGACTGCATCCCCAAAGCCACTCGAGTTGTTCTAAAAATTATTAGAGGAACAAAAAAAAATATTTTAATGCACATTGCAGAAAATCCAGAGTCATTCAGCAGACTTCCACAGTGTGGAACTGGGAAATGGGGGTTATCACTTGGCCCTTGACTAAAGCATGAAATATAGGTAAGGTCTGGGGACATGGAACAAAGAAATGCCATGTCCTAATCAGATATCTACATGGGAACCTATCTGGTAGCATCCCACTTCACAGCCCATTGGAAAACCCATCTTGGTCTCTGCAAATATTAAATGTCATAACAATTCAGTAAGTGGACAGAAAAATATTAAAATGGAAAATTCTACAAATAAGACTGTGTCAGGACAGGTTTGTCTGGGAGAAATGACTGATGAAATCCAAAGCCACAAGTGTCAAATCTTGAATATTCTCCCCTTCCCTGGAAGTCTGCTGGATCAATTCACCCGTATGGCAAGAAGGCTTGTCCTCTTATCCTGGGATTTCCCCAAATGTCCTAAGTTTACCTTGGAAATTGGCTAGGAAGCTCTCATAACTTCCATTCATGGAAAACTGAAATGAAATAAGTGCACAAAACCACAAAACAGTTTCTATAGCAAGGGCTTTGCCATTTCAGCAAAACTTTTCTTGAACGGCTAAGTTTATCTTCCCATGGGTAAATCTGATCTGATTGATTTGATTTTTTGAAAAAAAATGTACCCATACACATCAGGTGAAAAGTTTGTAATGGAGTAACGAAAAGGCATAATGAAGAATAGATAGAAAATAAAGAAAATGACAGAAGAGTTGTAAAAACCAATAACCTTGAGAAATGGCAAAAAAATCCCACCAGGTTTTTCCCCACTTAGGTGACCTGCAGCAAATTAGGGCTACACGGTCCCCTACGCCCTGGTGGGAGTGTGCGGTGGCTCTGCTTGCAGTGGTTCCCTAAGGTCAGTGGGGGCTCAGGGAAGGTCCCCAAGGGGCAGAGCTCCTGCTGCTGCCCCAGTGCACAGGACTCTGGACACCGGTCAGGACATCAGTCCACAAAGTGGCACTGGGACATAAGCTTCTGTATTTCTTGGGCTCAGAAAACCTCACTGAGGGAGGTTCCAAAGCGACCCCGGGCTGCCAAAATGGCCAAACTAAAAATTCTATTTTGATCAAATCCACCTTGGTTGCAAAGCTTTTTCCTGCCTGATCCCAGATGGATTTGCAGACAGGGAAATTTATGAGAAATAAACAGCTACCATTAAATAAACACTTGCAGGCCTCTGGCTATCCTGGCAGACAAAAAAATAAATAAAAAATAAATTTGACAGCAAATATTAGCAACAGATTTTTAACAGGTGGAGGAATTATCTTATGTATCTAGGAAAGAAAACAAAACAGGCACTCCTAAATCATCAGCATTGATTTAAACATGAGCTTTTAAATATAGTGTGTGTGCAGCAAATGAGTTCTAATTGAGGAAAGCTTGTAAACAAACAAGAGCTTTCATCTGCAGCATCACGCGCAATACAGGCTTCGCACTGGGGCTGGCCTGCGCTGCCAGAGCCCAGGCCGGGGAGTGGAGATGGGTACAGGCTCCAATCTCCTTCATGAACTTCAAGGCAGAAGCATCCTGTAGCAATGAGGAACAGCAGACCTGGCCTCCCACTTCTCAGGGTCTGGATGATCATCGTCAGATCAGCGAACCAGGCACACCCAAGGATCCTGCTCCATCTCATCCAGGTGTTACAGTGAACCAGAGCAAAGGAGCCTTGGAGCAGTCAGCCAGTGATGAGAATCGCTTTTTAAAATCACCTTTGAGTGATGTTATTTGTCTGAGGGCCCTTTCCAGCACCCGTGTGGGCATCTGATCCTTGCCTCTTCATCTGCTCTGTGCAAAGACTTGCCTCAACATCCGACATCTATCAAGCACCATGAGGAAGTATATGAGGAGCAATCCGGGAAAGAGGGAGCAGCAGGAAGAAGGGAGTGCGGAGGGAAGCAAGCCTCTGAAAGATATTTGGGGCCATGGTCATAAAAGAAAGGTCTGTAGCAGCAAAGCATGCAAAGCCAGCGCTTGGCCCGTGATGCAAGAGCAGGGGAGATAGAGCATGTCAGGAAATGTCTAAGCAGTGCAGATACAATCAGGCTGAAAACACACAGAGCATGCCAAGGAAGTAACCTTGAATCTCTGCTGGTATTTTTCTCTGGAAAGCAACTACCGGATATTACAAAGGGACAGACACATGGATATGGTTGCCAATGCTTACCTAGATACATAAATTACCTGCCCTGGAAAGGAGCGGGGAAGGGAGAAGCGTTTATGGCCAGCTCCAGAGCAGGGCTCCTTAAAAGGCAAGTGCCGACTCTGCTGCCTGCAGAGCCCATCTGAGCTGTTGAAGTCAGCCGGAGGTTCTGACAGTGGGATGGTTGCATTCAGCGTTAGAGCTCAGCATTTCCACCGGCTCTGCAGTGGACAGGCTGCAAAAAACATTCCCCTTGCAACAGAGATGGACTGCAGCAGCCAAGCTGTATGCACATCAGGCACCTGCAGCTGTGGAAAAAGTAGCCCGATTTAAATCAGATTTTATTTCCAGAAGTTTTAATTGCTCTCTGCTCCGATAAATGATTAATCACTTGTACGAGCTGAACCAGAAAGCGGCAAATCAAAGCCACCCTTGTTTTGAAAACTTTTTGCCCACAAACCCTCATTGAGCACCATACCCCACAGCAGGAGAAACACAAACCCAAGCAGAATATAGCACCCGCAGCTCCCAACCTAAGTACCCAAATTTAGGCATGTAGATAGAGCGGCTTAACCCTCAGGATTGCTGGGACCCATATAGACCACCAGAGTCAATGGAAGCAGCAGGTGCTTGGAAACACTGCAAATCAAAGCACTCATTTAGGGCACTAAATATAGAGCAAAATTTAAACACCCAGGCTGGAAAATGTTGGCCATGTAGCCACTCGGCTGCATTTTGCTGCAGATCCTGTGCACTCAGGCTGCTGCAGCACGATGCCCGTAGAAGGTGTTGGGTTTCTGCTCCCACCGCCACTGCTCGTTAACAGGTTTTTATCCATGGTGACACAGTGCAAAGTAGGTTCTCCTCCTCACGTTTTTAGAGGATATTGCTGCACTTAAGATAACCTTGCTGGTTTATCTGTACTGAAAGCGATGTCAGCAGGCTGTCAGAGCACCTCCCTGCCAAGCCAATGTGACCGTGGTTCCTCAGGGCTGTGCGTGAGGATTGTCCCTGTGCCACCACACTGGGGACCCTTGCCAGGATAAGGTTTGCATCGAGGCATCCCCCAGCAGCCCCCTGGGGCCCAGGGTGCCCAGGCACCTTCAGGCTTCCCTGCACATGCTCAAGGATGTAGCAACAGAGCAGAACTCTTTCCTACCTATTATTTTAATCTGAGTGGGCTTTTTGCTAATATTTTATTTTAAAAAGAGAAAAGTGGGAGGCAAGGGAGAAATAGAGAGCCTACTGATCCACACTCACCTTTTAAGTTGCCCAAGCATTCAGCATTTTCCCTGGTTTTGCCTCATGTTGAGAAGCTGCTGCACTCACCATTTCCATTTGCTTTTAGGAAGAAAAGTTAAGAAAATGCTGCAGCACTTGAACCTCTGGTGCCCTGTAGAGGGGCCAGGCCTGCCAGGGGGAGTTTCCACCCCATGGAAGACAGGCCAGGTCAGGGAAGTCACCTTGGCTGGAGCAAGTGCTGGCTTGCACATTTGCACAGTCTGATGTGGGGTTTCAGCATTAAACTGCCCTTTTACACCTCCTTGTAACACGTGTAGGGTTTTGGAGTGTTGCCCAATCATGTAGACATACATCAGTGAAGGGCTCGCCAAAGAGGGAAAAACTACATAAGCCACATGACAAAAGGAGAAACAGATACAAACTGTCCCTGAATTTTTAATCCATAGAGGTCAGGTCTTGAGACGGCATCTAACAAGGGTACAAGAGAAGGTGCAACGTCCTTTCTCTCCGACAGCTATCATACACTATTTACAAGTGATGTGACACATAACTTTATATAAAATCACTTCCTCTGCTCCTACAATAAGAAGTTCGCTGCAGCAGCTCTTAGTCGTGGGCAAGCTTTTAATAATAGGCAGCCTGGTGACAAACAGGAGCTGCTGCTCTCTGCCAGATAACAGTGTCGGGAAGCTGTCCTGGCTGCTTTTCTCCTGGTTTGAGCTGCTGCGTGTCTGCCCAGGGCTAGGCACAGGACAACAGTCACCAGCAACCCAACCATCTTCCTCCTCTCCCTTTTCCCTCTCCTCCAAGAACAAAACCGTGGTGCTGGTGGTGCAGCACGAACATGGGTATTTTGGCCTCACCTTGGAGAGTGTGGCACTGTGGACATGCTGCTTTTGAGAGACTCCATCAGCTGTGGCTTGTTGCACAGTTCTTCAGCAGCAGAGACACCAAAGAGGAATGCAGCGTGGTACCTGCCTAACTCATCTCTTCATCTTGCTGATGTAGCATTCCCTTTTTCCACTCTCACTGGTGCCCACATCCTGTTCAGTCTCCTCCCCACCGGGGAGGCTGCAGGGTTAGTTCTTCCACTAGCCTTATGTGCATGAATCCTGGGCATTGGCATATTTTCCCACTCAAACAAACAGGATTACAACACTCAGGCCCAGGGTGGACCACCTCATTCCACATCTCAGTGCTGCTCCTTACAGACAGTCATGGGTAGAGTGAGCTTTTCCGGGATCCTGGCACTCAGAGCAGCAGGACTGAGAGAGCTTTGCACTCAGGCTCTAAGAAGAACTAGGTACATACAGACGCCAAGGCATGAAACTACTATCTTCATTTCTGCATCAGTCTTGAAACAAGAAGAGGCGAAGAAGTAACCAGGCACCAGGGACTGTCAGGAAACAATTTGAATGAAGTGGAGAACAATCCTGGTCTGCATCTGTGTGTGGTGTCTGTGCATCATATGCTGTTCAGTTTGGTCATCCTAACTCAAAAGTTGTAGAGAATAATTTGGAGAGGCATGGAGCTCATACAGAAAAAACAGCTGGAGATATGGAATAGCAGCTCTGCAAAGGAAGTTAGAAGAGACTGGGACTCTGAACCTCAAGACTTAGGTAGAGAGGAGTGTCTGCACTGTAAATCCCAAATGTTTTAATCCATAGAGAGGATGTTGTAGAGAGGGTGGAGCGGGAAGAACTATTTGTTGTATTCACATCACCTTACCAAGGAAGAAGCTCACAACAAAGAGAAAGAAGCACTTTTCCACCCAACTCACAGTGCAGTTGTGGAACTCATTGCCACAGGATGTTGTGGAGGCCTAAAGCATAAAAGGGATATAATGCCATGAAGAAGAGATGCCTATCAAACACATCTGGCTCAGGAAGCCCCTAGGCCACTGATCAACAGAAGCCGGATGGGTATGCAATTTGCTGCTTTCTTGCACTTTCTCTAAGCATCTTCCACTGGCCACTGCAGGACACGGGATAGAACTAGATGGACCTTTGATCTGCAACCAGCACGGCTGTTGGCTGAATCAACTTCCACGCACAGGTAGGGCTTTGCTAATTAATAGGTGGGGTTATGCCCAGAGTTTTGCCTCCAGGCAGACAGCTAAGCCTTCAAAGGGCCTTATGTATGCAGCTACCAAAGCAGTTTCCAAACCTGCTCCACAGCTCCGTGCTCAGCCTTCTTTCATATATAGTCTATCAGCGGAGCACATCTGCCACACAGAGAAGTCCCCTCCAACCCAAGCCTCCTTCAGACGGGTGGGAGAAAAGACAGGATTGCAGCTGAGAATCTACGAGATTAACGAGTCTTTCCACAATAAACAGGGCTGAAGAATTTGCATTTGGTTGGTTTTGCGGGTTTTTTTTTGACAGAACATTTGAAATTAATAGTCTCTCTTGGGAACACATAGGCTGGAAAACTGCGTGACTTCATAGTCACAGTCTTACAGGGCTGTCACATTTACAGCTGTGAAATGATTCTTCTGCCTTATCCACCACTGAAAAAGAAAAGTCATTTTGGTTTTCAGAAAAGCACACATTCTTTGTATCTCTGTGGTCAAAAAAAGTAGTATGGATGGAGTATCATTAACATGAACAAAAGCATAATGTCTCCTAAACACTGCCTGTTTAATGTTTCAACAATTCTTTTGCCCATCTAGAAAAATTGGAAGCAGCTTTGTTGCCAGAGAAAAAAAATTAACTAAAGGTCCTCCTCCAAGTTTCTGAAGACCTGGTCAGTTTTCACTCAAGCTAATTGATTTACATACTCCTTTCATAAAGGTATGGCAAAGTATCCTTTGAGAAGGATGTTCTCCGCCTGCATAGCTGCAGCAACAGGTTGTAGGTATGAGCTACGGATTTGTTACTGGCTGCAAGAATCAAGGTAGCATTGTTCAGTCTTTGAGAAATTACATGCCTTGTGCAAATCATGCTAATTCTCTGCAGATAACCTGGACTGTTAACTCTGAAAAAGGAGAGTCGAGTACCCATCCAGCTCAGCTGAAAGACTGGTGCTATGAACACAGACTGCCCTGTACATCTGTTTCTTCCTGCTCCAGAAGTAGCATATACAGCATAAAATGGAGATTCATATAAACCACTCAAATTTTACTGGCTTTTGTAAGGGAAAAGGGGACTCGGTGAACTATGAAACTTAATGATGCTTGTAGGAAAAATACTCTAACTTCCTTTTTAGGAAATTTACCTATGACATTCATTTACAAACATTTGATTGCAAGTAGATGCTTAGAATCAAGTGTCTGAAGAAGAGAGATTTTTGTACTTCGTCTAAGTCCCTGCCATGCTAAAAGAAACCACTTGCATACAGAGCAAAAGCAAAGAATTTCCACATATCCATATAGATACCTTGTGTACATGAGAATAGGTGCTGTAAAAGGAAAGAGCATGGGAAGGATTTAGTCATGTCTCACTCCCAGTGGGAGCTTTTCTTCCTCTACTGTTTTATAAACTCATCCTTTACTCCACCACCTGTGATGAAATTAGGAAACAGGCCAGTTAGGGACTGCTGCAGCACTGAACAGAGCAAGTCCGAGATAATCTAATTTTTCCAAAGCGGTGATGACCCACACACCTTCTTTACTGTTGAGGAGTAGAACTAGCAAAGCCAACCCCTACCCTTCCCACTCACAATAAGCCCAGCAAAGCTCACAGCTAGACGGCCTAACAGAAGGGATGCTAACTGCCTAGGACAGTTCACAACCTACTCAAACTCTTCTTCAGGCTCATCCTTACTTTGTCACGTCCAAAGGGTTGCGATAGCCCCATCAGCACTCAAGAACAAAGCGACGAGATACCACACATGTGACTGAATAAAACCAAACCAAATTTCTGTGCAAACTAATTCCATTCTACCCCAACCCCTTATTTTTCAAGCTACCTCATAACTTGCACTGCAACTAGTGTCCACTTCAGCTTTCAAGGCAGTGACTAAAATGCCTTTAACTTTCAGGTTCTTGAAGAAGTATGAAGCAGCACAGAGTTATTTTGCTGTACGAATGAACTCTACATCCAAGCATAGTTTGATCTCAAGAGGACTACTTGCATGGTCTGTTGGAGAACAAATAAGACAACAGCAAAAAGCCAAAAGAATCAAGCTTACCAAGTGTTTCAGTAGCATCAGATCTTGAAGAGAGGATCAGAGAAGAAAAATTAACCTGGAATTACTCATTGGTTACAAAAATCTCATGGAAAAGCCCATTTACTAATTTTCTTCATTAGGCAGTTCTTAGATATGATTCTGCAAGTAACATAATGCTTAGCACATGTGCACCACAAGAAGCTGAGATGTGCGAGTTTAACATTTCATGTAAAAATAAGACAAAAGGAAATAAAACTACCGAATAAGGTGATACGGATCAAGTGGAGAAGATATGCAATTTATTTAAGAGTGGCATAGAAACAGAATTAGCATAAAACAGATCAAGGCTAATCTGTGTGAGTAAAAGTTTACTTTTTGTTCACCCTCTTTTATTCATCTTGTTTCACATATTTCCATCTACATAACTCACCCTTGGTCATCACATGAAGGTGTGGCATAAAAAAAAAAAAAAAATCTTGTTTTTTGCAGGCAACTACCAAGTTCAACACTTGTCCATGCTGGTTCTGTGAATTCACAGGGGAACACATCCTAGATACGGTATCAGCTATTGGGGAATTCTCTGACCCTTTGTCTAGGCCAGTGGGCGATGACCAATGCTGCAACCCCGTTACTTTATATACTATTTCCATAATGTGAAGCAGAACTGACGCCTTCATGAGCAGTGAGCCAGCTCACTGCTGCCTGACAGAACAGCAACAGCCTTAATCTGTACGTATATAAAATCTATTATTTCTCCTTTCCCCTACAGCAGCAACACCCACCACATTTATTTGTATTCACGTAAAACCTCTAACGAGATGCATTCTCTCAGCTATTTTAAGTACACTGTATGAGAAATTGCTCTCTGAAGCAGGTACTTACAAATAGTGCAAAATATCATATCTTACAGAAAGACACTTTTCTAATCTGGCATGGTTATAGCACTGCTCCCACTATTTCTGAGGAGCTAATGGCAGCAACTAAGTTTTCCCAAGGCACCACAGAGTTGATTTTAGAAAGTCATAACTGAAAAAAAGTGTTGGTTCCTTAGCTCAGTTTTGGTTTTCCCCTCCCGTTCAATATTCCAAGGAAAATAACTGTATGACAATTAGAATAAAATATCTGCTAGGATCTAGAATTCTGCTTCAGAGGCTGATAGCTACTAGGAAAAATGCAACTTTCACATTCCATATTATCTACATAAGAGTTCACTTTTTACTGCAAAGAATGTTCTATGCAAAAGCCATTCAAGTCACCACAATAAACAGGAAGAGAGATACTAAACTGAAATCAGACCATAAGTAAAAGGTCCGAACGGCTGCAGAATAGAGAAGACCTGTACTACTTAATCTAACTCTATTTTGCCAAATACCTTGAGAGCTCCTGCATGCTCAACAGCCCTCTCTTATCACCAAGGAAGCAAGACAAGGCTGCTTAGAGAAGCCTCTGCTCGACAGCTGGGAGAAGAGCTGCGTCAGAAAAGACATTGTACGCACGGTCAGTAAACTGTGAGCTAAAACCAGCCTTTGTACTCTGCAGAGAGTCCCAGCTGAGGTGCGGAAGGTGCCCGTGGCTCTAGGCTGCGCGTGGGAAAATACCACCACCTCCTATGCACACCGCTGGTGGCACAGCGGCCGGCAGAGGACAACGCTGCCAAGCTGGCTGAGGAAGCATCAGCACTCGAGCCAGGCTGTGAACTTGGGCTGCAGGAAGGACCAGATACAAAATCAGGACTTCCACTCCTCCTTCAGCCAGCCTCACAGCACCAGAACTCCGAGCACTGGGAAAGCAAACACAATCTGAAGTGTCTTACACACAATGAGGGAATCATTTTATTAGATTATGGAAGACAGCAGCATTACAGTACAAAAAGTTACAAGAGTAGCAGAAAAAAAGTGTTTTTGGTTTAAATACTCAGGATTATACTGGGGAACATGAGAAGGATAGTACCCTTTTCTAAACTAACTCCTAACCAGGTTATCAAAATAAGTTTTGAATATTTAGCACAAGTAAAAAAGTTACAACAAACATCATTATAAAATGCTTTAATAAATAGTTTCTTTTCTGAAAGTTTTTTTTTTATTTTTTAAGAACATGTCAAAAAAAATGTACTAAAACAGAAGATCCTGCAAAGCAAATCCTGCGTTCCTGTATAAAATAACTAGTTTCAAAACATTCATGTTTACATTGTTCATGGGCCAGAGTTTACACTCTCAAACATCTGCTCCTCTCACTGGTAGGGTAACTAGCTGTATGTAGTGTTACGCTTTTTCAGTAATTAAAATAAACTTATAGTTTGCCCAGTTAACAGCAATAATAAAGCCTTTTAAAAAAAAAAGAAAAAACACACAAATGCACAAGCCTTCCATTACAAAGAACCATTTCTAATGAGGTACTCCCATCTTCTGAGCTTGCCAGCCTTTTTTCTTTAGAGCAAAAGATGAATAAAGCACAACAGAAACAAGATTGAGGAAAATATTGTTCCCTTCATTAGGCCTGTATTTAAACGCAAAAAAGTAATACCACATGTAATTAACATATTCACAAAAGAAAAAAAAACAAAACAATGCCTTGCTATGTTGGTACTGTACAGTACATGTACCCGTTAGTGTTCTTGAGATGGGCTGAACATGGGGATAAACAAACATTTCTGGATCTATTTACACGTAAGTGGTTATGTTCCTATGTAAATACAAATGACCAACAGATTCCTAACATTGATTGTATTAACATCATTTTCTAATCTGGACATAATACCAAAAAAAAGTCTTATAAACTGCCATAAAACCTCCTTTTCTGCGACATAAATTAAAAGGAATGACATGTAAAAAAAAAAACCAAAAAACAAAAAAAAATCAAAATATTTAAGTTATTAAATCAAATATACAGAGTGATTCATTTAATATATACATATTTACAAAAAAAAAAGCACTTTCACTATTAGAAAATAAATTGTGTCAGTTGGGGAACCTAGAGTTCTCACAATTTTACTATATTGATATGGCAGTCTTTGACAGTTGCTATAGAAAAAGTTTAATCTCAAGGCACTTGTCACATGCTTCAATACTGCAATTCTAAAGTAATTAAACAGAAATAAAAAGGCCACTTTTAAACCACAGTTGAAAGATCTCTATAATTTTTTTGTTCCTATTACAAAGTGTGTAAGGCAAATTTGGAGAAAATCTTACAGAAGCTACTAACGTAACAAGTGCAGTGAGCTGCCATTAATAGAGATTCAAAGTCAAGAAAGCAGTTTAAAGTTCACACTATTTCCTCAACCAGGAGGTTTTAAAGCCACCATTAAATTAGAGCAAGTAATAAAAAGAAATACATTCTGTAAACAGTGTACAGTCTTTTGTAATAAACTTTACACATATTGAAAATACAACCTCTCCTCTGCCACACAGCGAGTGTATTATAAGTAAACTTTACAAAAATAGCAACTATCAAAGATTACTCATTTTTTTCATCTGACAGTCATTGAATAATTTATACAAGGCTAAAGAAACAAAATAAATTTTATTTATTATTTTTATTTATTTATTTTTTTTACGCAAAATAAAGAAACTATGAACATTTGACTCCAGATATTTTTAGTCCTTGATGCAAAGTGGAGATGCCAATTTTTCCCCTCCCCAGTAAGCGCAGGCGCAGTCTGCCTACGTTCCAAATACAGGTTAGTCTCTACTGCCTTCAAAGTTTGATGCATTCACATTTTTTACAGATCTGTTGTCCATTTTGCCTATTTGATGGGATTTCTTTACTGGACTGCTCTCTGATGTATCGGATGCCTTTGTTGGCAAAGGCTTTGCAAGTTTGTGAGAGAGGAATTTGTCCATTTCCTCATCTCTTTCCTCCTCTTCATCCTCCTCTTCCTCATACTCTACATACTCCTCTACTGCATCACAAGTTCTTTTTTGAGGAGATATGAAGTTTTTGCATTCATAACGAATGTCTTTGTTACTGTACGATCTGTCTATAGGATTTCTTATGGGATTTAAAGGCGCCCACTGGTTATTGGCACCCTCTTCTCTGGGAGGACGACTTCTCTCTCTCTCTTTTCTTCTCTTCCGAGTCCACCACACGCAGATGATTATACAAGTCAGCCACACAATGCTAAATACCGCACAAAGAATTGGAACCAAATAATCTAGAGGGTAAGTGGAAGAAAAAACAAAGTCTTGAGTTAACAGAACTAGATATATAGAACTGGACATCTGCAAAAGAAGTATCCATATATAACTACAGGTTAGTCCTAGAAAGATTTTTAGAGAAAGTAAATAAGATGTCATTACAGCACAATTGTAACTGTCTGAATGCCCTAGTCCCTCTAGGAATGCTCTTTACTAGTTTAAAATTAACTTAGAGTTTTTCCTGCTTAATGATGAGAGAGCGAATGTCACATTTGAGATGTCCTTTCCCTTCCAACAAACTCATTAGGTAGCACCTTTCTCAAGCACCCAAACTAAGTTGGCTCGCAAAACTTCAGTAAAGAAGTTCACCATTGCAGGAGGCAGGCTATAAAGAGTACTATGAATGTAAGTTGTTCTAGAAATTACTAGCACTTACAACAGAAATTACTGCCTGTGTTTACTAACAGAAGAGTCCTTTACCATCAGGTCCACAGATATTTATGTATCGATTGTCCCAGAAAACAAATATATGAGGTGAGAGCTATGTAACTAAATCAATCACCATGCTTCAAGTTTTACTTTTGAGCAAAACAGCAAAATGATGTTACTAGAGTTAAGAGTCTGCACTGCTCAACAAATAAAAAACAGGAGTTGAAGCAATTGCTTTTCCCCACATTCCCAATCACAAGCCCCATTAGAGCTCTCTCAGCCACACAGACCTAGATTATTTCTCTAGGATGCCATTCCTGAAAATTTATGTACACCTGGACTTTCCCCCTCGCCCTTCCCCTTAAGGGCTTTACTGCTAGAATAGAACAACAATATTTCTCTAAGAATCATAAAATGCATTGGGTTGGACGGGACCTTTATAGGTCATCTAGTCCAAGCCCTCTGCAGTGAGCAAGAATTCACACACGGTAAGAAGCAATAGGACACGAGGTGCTTTGCTTTGTGTAGAGACAGCAGGATTGCTTAAAAGCTCTGCAGACAAATGCTGCCAATCTCACGCTCTAACCTCTGATCTAAACATAAATTTCCCTCTGCAGTTTTAAGACAACTGCTTACAAAATAACCTGCAAACAGCTGTACAAAAACAACTGACTGCTTCAACACCAGGATCATTCATTCTAACATTAAAAAGTCTTCTGAACATATTATGTGGAATCTGACACGTTCTCAAACAGTTCCTTCTGGCAAAGGGGGATGAATAAACTCCAAATATGGGTGGCCTTAAGGGATCTAAAAATTGTGTTTTAGCAGTTGTGGGAAGGATTGTACTCTCAGGAGTAACTGCTATTCTCTCCTCATTTTTCATAAGCAATCTAAGACTAAAACATGATTGAGGAGGAAACACTTCAAGGAAAAAGGAGCTCCTCATATCAGCTTCTCCAAGATTAGAACAAAAAGCTTGCTTTCTTATTGCTATTACATCCATTATTTTGTCCTATAACTGTGGATCAAGTTTACTTAATGAAAGGTTTTTGCACAAAGAACTTTCTGCATTCAGATTTCAAATTCAGAATATTTTTTCTTAAAGCTAAAGGAAATTAACAAAGTGTCTAAAAGATGACCTCCATCTAGACACTTAAGCATCCCACAGAAACGAGATTCTCAACACAGACAAAGAGCTTTATATCCCATTTTGTGATAGGTTCCCACCTATCTCACGCAATTAAGGGGCAACAATAAAACAAACCAAAGCAAAGAACATGGGAGTCCAGGTTGCAGCTTACTTCATAGCAACACTTAGAGAACTAGGGGCTTGTTACCCATACTGAGCATCCGTATTAAAACAAGGAGTCTGAAAACCACTAGCTGCAAGAGAAGTCAAAGTCTATCTACTTTCTTCAGAGAATCTATGAACGTTGTAGAGGTGGGAGGCAAAGCAATCCCCACTCCTTTTGCCCTAGCATTTAAACACACAACCAGGAAAAAAAAAAAAAGAGAGAGGCTGAGACATGTCAGAATTTCAGCTCAATTCTTTATCATCTACACAGTTTCTGTTCAAGAACAAAGCTCGTACACTCCTTTAGGGGAGCTGAGGATATAGTATATTTGCCAAGGCTTTAGCAGAGAAAGGCATTTCCTAGAAGGGAAATGCAAGGGAAGTGGAACCAGGCAGTTTTCTAATTGTTTGGACTGTGAGTGGAAGATCTTCCAGAAGATTATGTTGGAGAGGTCTAGGAAAAACGTTGGGAGAGTGTTCCACCATTGTAAGATTTCTACTCTGGGAAAATCCAGTTGAACTGGAGCCTATCAGGGGTCTTCCACAAGACTGTCTCCTGCCTCTCTCATGCAGGAACACAAGCATGTTTTGACATAACTGCTGGAGAGCCAATATTCAGAGACAAAAGTTTCTCCAATCACATCAATCCTCATTAAGAGAAATGAACATTATATTTTAAGCCTCCTGTGAATTAATGAGAAACACGTTGAAAGAAAGAGCAAAGTTTTACATTAACATGGTCAAGTATTGGAAGAAATTTTTGGAAGATATTTTTAACCCTTGTTAAGGTAAACAATACATAAGCACTTCAGAAGAGATTTGGTATCATGCTGTGTCTTTCTCCATCCCATATTTTCATGACCTCACAGTCTCAGTTTCTACAGTGCAGCAGCATCAAGGGCTGAAGTTGGGTTAATATGTAGGAGAACTGGAAAGGATTTGAACAGCCTGAGAACTCCTAATCTTGTGAAAGGTATGCTTAGGCTGAAGACCAGGGTTGGAAGTCAGAGCCAGAAGAGCGGCAGGTGTAGGCAGGAATTTTATCCTAAGGATGAGGTTAAGTTTAAACTAGCAGACAAGCAGAGTCTTGATGGTAAAGACACTTTCTTTTCAGTTAGTAATAACAACTAAGAAACAACCCGTTCCATCATTTCCCTCAAAATAAACAAAGACTGATGGGGAACAGAAAATGCTTACGCACACACACACAGTATGCACACACTGGGAACCTTACCTGATGATGAATTCCCAACAACGATGGTCTCTACTTTGACTTCAGTTACTGCCAACATAACAGTGCTGTTCTGCCGCTTAGTGATTGCATTTACTATTATATTAGCAGCATTCTGTATGAGACTATTATCTTGTTCATCTCGATGTGGGACAAAGGACTAATGAGAGTGAAGGTGAAAACCAAAGTTATTACAATTATCTAACCATGGAGGTCTACTTTTTAAATCCAGCTACATCTTAATTGAGTTAACTAGGTTGAATTTCCCTGCCAACCAGTACCCTAAAGTTTTACTGTAGCAATAACATAGCTGGCTCTATCTAAACTGCAGATGCAATGTCAGACTTGGCAGGTAACACGCCTACCTCCTATTCTAGCATATCTCAAATAAAAGGCTCCTGACTTCCATGTTACTTACACTGCTGAGCTAAACTTAGTATAATTTGGAGCACTTCAAGATAGGTGAATTACCTAGATAGAAACTTGGACTAATAACAGCCTGCACTCTATTTATACCATACAATTTGCTACCTGCATCATGGCTCAGTGTGTCCTCTACAGTACTGCTAGAGATAGATCAGCTTCTGCCTAGATAAACACTTACCTATGAAAATTAACACTTTCTTGGAAACTAAGCAATACACAAGCACTGAGTGACTGGGCTGTCAATGCCTCTAAAGCAAGTTTTTAGGTCAGCAGGGCAAGAGCTACTTTCATCTACTCAACCTGCACCTACTTCCACTTCCCACTTAGCATGTAGGCATTTAATGAGCATCCTGAAGCAGCCATACTCTAAATGCAAAGCAGAAACTTCTTCACAAGATCCAGTCCAGCCATGTGCAACCATATCTCCTTGCTGAGAAGGTCGATAGCCCAAGATTTCTTACAGAATAGGTAGGCACCTGTTCATTAATTTGGGCTGAATTACTCTCTAGATTAATCTATCAGGAGTTTGTGGTAGCCTTGCATCATTAACTGAGCCCGCAGTTTCAGCTATCTAGCATTCTAGGAAATTGCAAGCTCACAAAATTGCTTTGCAGTCAGACTAAGCCACAGATCGCAGTACCTGCACCAAAATGAAACAAGCTTAAACAACCTCTTCCCCAGCTCAAACCAGTAAGAAAACATTTTCCTATACAATATATTAATACAAGTCTCATACTTACAATAGCAACTTCCACTGCATTTTCTGTGGAGTAAGACAGATCACATAGTATTATGAGAGTTCTGTCCCTAGAAACAGTCCTAGTAGCTGGTAAATACCGGATTTCAGAACAAATATTTTCAGTTGTAGTGCCCTGTTAAAAGCAAGCAAGATTGTATGACTTTAGTTTAAGTAAAAGAAATAGTACATAAATATCTTCAAAGGTTTTACAGTTACTGAAGACGCCAAGATGGCAGCAAGAAAGCACAAAAAGGTGAAGAACAGAGTTTTGGAATGAAGGGTGAGAAACTATCCTAGTATGATATCCTAGTACAGTCTGAGCCCATGACTATCCTAGTACAGTCTGAGCCCATCTTCAAATGTAAGAAATTAGTTCTTTGATATTTAAAAAAACCCAAACATATTCAGTAAACACCCTAATTTTGCCTCACCCTTTAGACAAAGCACAAGTAATAGCAACAAAGGAGTCTAATAACAAATTTTGCAACTTTATGACAGCAAGGAATTATATTAGAAACATTCACCTTCCACGTTTTGACGTGGAATATATCCCTACATATATTGCCATACTTCACTAATAATTCTGTTCTCACCTGGGGGACTTTGTCTCCGTTAAAAATTAAAGTAATTCTAGCACAGTCATTGTCCAAGTATCCAGAATTAGGCAGACACTTGATATTGGCAGGCAGAGGTTCAAAGGCACTGCATTCTCCCCAGTCCGTGCACGGTGGCTGAAAACATTTCATATACTTCTCCTGGCATTCTTGACCCATGGGACACTGATTATTTGAATTATCCCAGTGTTTATGTAACAGACAAGGTTTTTTCCCACACCACACCTAGAAATTAAAAAGAACAAAGTCCTCTTACAGTTAATTGTTCTTATACACATCAAATCAAAATAAGCAATTCACATAAGATGGTAATAATCTACTACTGACTGAAAAAAAAATACACATTTCGATACTGCCATGGTCCTAGTAGTAGATGGAGTTGCTCTTCCACAAAATGAGGATATTTTGTACGAAACAAAAGAGTAAAAACTGTGCAAACACTACTGGAGGCACCACTGACTGAGCATATCTCCTTAGAGGCTTATGGATTTGTCCCACATAACTGAATTATAAAGAATTTCAAGCACTTATTTTAAAACTAGTTATCTATAATCCAGAAACACCTCCACAAGGTGGTGTTTCTCTTCAGTATTTATATTGAGATCCTTGCCACACAATGCTGAAGATGTTAAAAGCCAATGCACATTGGTGATAAGCACTGTCACTTCAGCAACTGTCCCAAAAGAAAACTGTACGCTGGTACCCCCAAGGCAGAGGTACAGCAACCTTCCAAACACAGTTCCACTTCATGATGTAGCCTTTACGATTCTATATAATGCTGTACAGCTATTAGTTTAGGAACTTAAGGATTTCTTAAAGCACAACTGCCAGCAAGAAAGCATATTTGTTCCATTACATGTGAAAGACTGACAGGCTCAATCTGCATTTAGATTAATCTTATTTCTTTTAAGTCACACCACCAGGATACAGTCCATAATAAATCTACAAAGGTTGCAATTTGTCAATTCATACGCCTACTGAAGGACAATCCAAGGTGATTATTACACACTGAAGAAAAGTCATAATCCTACACATCCTTTATCTTGGAACTAATGTTTCACAAAATTCGGAGCTCTAAAACTGTGTTTGCAAAGTGTTGGCAGAATGATTTATTTAGCCTTTCTAGGATCATTATTCTGTTCCAGTTCATATTTTCTTTTCTGGAAAAAGTGCCTGCCTGCTCCTAGAGAGCTTGTTCTAGGAGGTAGAGAGCATGACAGTAGCTTATGATTACGAAGACAATCCCCCTAAGTATTTTTACAGGAAGTCACTAGACACCTCTTTTTTTATTAAACAAAGGTAGTTTCAGGGAGACCTATGCAAGAGTCTAGATGGAAATAACCAAAGATTAACTTGTGCACGAAGAACAGTGGGTTCGTTTCAGCCGAAAAGAGTCAAGAAAATAGGTCAAAATGTTTACCTTGGTGCAGTCAATACGGCCATCCAGACAGTGGCAGTTGTTGCATTCTTGATCCCACCTGCTGCCATGGGGAAAGGTGATTCCTTTGAGCCAGCAAGGTTTTCCAATTCCAATCACTAAGGGGAAAAAAAAAAAGACACAAACACCACACTTGAACTCTTGACCTTACTGAAGCTAAACAAATTTAAATTGAAAAAAAAAAAAATACTGCTTCTTATATATCAGACTAATGCATATAAATTCTATACTGACTCCATTTGTACCCTACTGTATATGAGGTAAAGGTGGATAGCAGAAATAGGAATACCTTCTTGGCACCTAGGACCAATTCTTCCAGGGGGACATGTGCATCGGTATCCATTTATTTCATCTATACACGTGGCACCATATCCACAAGGAGAAGACTGGCATTCATCAATATCTAGATAGAAAATTGGTAAAATTCAATGGCAAGGACAGAGAACATTGTAATTTTACATTTACTGAGATGTAGTCTGACAAATACCTGCTTTCTTGAGCAAGCAAAGGACAGTTGGCTTCAGAATAAATCTCCTATTGGGATAGTTTTACCATTTCAGTAGTAAGCTCCAACAGATTTCTCATAATTGCACCCTAATTGAAGTTCTGCTGATCCCAAAGCAGCAGTCATACGCTGACTCATCTCACAGAGGTGTCAGACAGCTGAAGGTGCTAATGCCTTCTCCACATTCAGCTACAGACCTGAAGTCCCACATCCCGTTCTGGCACTAATCTCAGACATTTACACTTTCTAGAAAAGCACATGCTTTCAGGAAGTTATCACAGTGCAAGAGCTGAACAATGAATTGGCTCAACAGTGCTCAAAAAAAAAAAAAAGTGACTTATTGCAATACAATTCACCATAAGGAAGAACAATACTTTAGTTTGTAACAGACATTTGATGTTACATTTCTCAATAACCTTGAGTATACTAGATTAATACATACACACTTAGCAGAAAAATCTCTTGGAAAAGCAACCTTCAAAGATTCAGAAGCTTAGCCATAGAAATCTATTGAAAAAGGCTGGGAAGCATAGTCTATCCAGATGTACAGCAATGTTATTTGTTATCCTGGGTAAGTGACCAATACTATTGTATGCAAGTCTACCAAAAAAGGCAACAGAAACCAGGCTGTGAAGCTGTGAGCCACAGGCACCAACTGCTTCATTTTCAACCACAACCATACTCTCAAAGTATCTTTCAAAATGCTTCCGTCCACTGAAAATGAATGCACACTCCACTCCCTCAGAAAAACACCCGTTCTTGACTGATGCACAGTATCAGCCCATCTTCTGTGTTTAGACAACTGGACTTAGAAAGCAAATGTGATAAGTGATAGTAGTGAGACAGTTACTCATGTAAGCAATGGAAAATACCAAATGAATGTAGAAAGGTTTTTTGTTTTATTCTACCTTCCTTCAGAAGTGCATTAAGATGAAATTTAATGCAAATACAGGAGCATCTATCCTCCTTTCTTTGAGCTACGTTGGTTTAAGATTCTCTAGCATCTGTATGCTGAAAAAGGTGACTGTTAACTCTGTTTCTGTTATCAGCCATAAAAGGCATTTTTGTCAGAGCTCTTGTCTATACCAGTCTAAACAAGAAAAACCTGAAAGAGTCTGCATTGCCATTACGAACACACAGTATTGACTACAAATAGTCCTCTCTGCATTTCTTGTCTGAAAATGGAGAATTCAATGTCCCTCACAACGTGTCGAGATCTAGATTCGTAATTATCTGCCAGCCCTGGTTCTACATCCAGGGATCACTAAGCTGATGCCATCACAAATGCCAGTGACCCTCTGACTAGAGGTGTTGGCTCACTTACTCTCTGTCAGAATGGGGATGAAATCTCAACTTAAGAGCACACCACTGTACTGATGGAGTGGAAGAATCAAGTCCAACCACCTTGGGGGCTACCAAAGACTTGAAGTCTGGTCTTCCAAAGAGGTTGGAATAAAGTGAAATAAAAATAAGGTAACTGTCACATACAAGTGAAAATTGTAATATTCCATTAAAAACAAAATAAAACAGAAAACCAACTCTTTTGCAACACTTCAATGCAGTTTTAGGGTCTTTTGTTGCCCCTTCTTTTCACTTTCTATCCTTCAGGATAATTACACTGTAATAGGTTTGGTTTATAGCTTTGAAAGGCCTTTATCATACTTCTCTATTCGTATGCCAGCACTAAACCCTTGATGTTTTTGTTTTCATCTGCCATGCCTCAGTGGGTTTCAGTTTCCAACATTAAATCAAACACCTAGTGATATAAGTCATCTTTAACGACAAGCTGCTTATCAAGAAGTGTACTTAAAACTTAACAAAATTCTATGAAACCAGCACTCCAGAATCTTCAGAAATGTGATGAAATGGAGCAACCAAGTCTTTGAAGATAATTTAAGCCAACTCACTTCAGTTCCATTTTACTAAATGAGGAAAATAACGTAAGTTTCCATTATTTACAAAGTATCAGTATCTGGCTGACTGATAGGTGGCTTTAGCATCATTATTTGGAATTTGATTAACCTAATACAAAAAAGGTTACAGAGTGTTCTTTGATTTGTGTGTCAGAACAGTACAATCTTTCAGGTGTTTACCCGTATAGGTACTTACTAATTCTGCAGTCAGGACCAGCAAATCCAGGTGCACATTCACATCTAAACCAATTCACGCCATCAACACAGATGCCTCCGTTGTAACTGTAAAAAATAATTAACCTATCATTACACTAAGCATTGTCAGGGTAGATTCATTAGTCTCAAGATGAGTAAAACCACAGGTCTCACATAAATTTCTCTTGTTTCTATTCATAGTACTTTTTCTCTATTCAGCAATGCAAAATTAAAAGGTCTCTATTATGAGTCTAATAAGCCATCTTAGATTGTTTAGCTGGTTTCTAAAGCTTTCTTAATTAAATCTTCTGCTGCTGTTTAGGAGGACAATCTATTCCCACCAAAAGAGAAAGCATAATATTAGATAAACAATTACTTGGGAAGTCACCTGTTAACAATCTACAGAAGTGCATGCCTGCATCAAGGGGAAGCATATCAACAGAACTCAAGGAGATAAAACAGCACCATAAACTAAATACATAGATCATTGATTAGCAGGTTGGAAGGGACCTCAAGGATCATCTTTACCTTTAAGGTAAAGAAATACTGAGAAAGCCCTAACTTTTACAGGGTGTAGTTTTGTGGCTTCTTTTTAAATACATAAAGTACAGATCGTTGCTTCAGAATGGACAACTAAAAGATAAGATAGCTGGTTTGCTTCATCCACGTATCAGTAGTTTCCCCCTTCAGTCATAAGTATCAGCCTCTAATTGCTTCCATTGTATCTTCCAGAAAACTTGATTTTCTTTTAAAAACACATTTATACACCAAATATTATGTATTTTTTACATTATCTAAAAATATTTATTGTAAACTAACAGGTTTTGATTTATCATTTTTACTGCAAAACTCAACTGTAGATGCTTGAAATGTTATCAAATCTCATATCACAGTAATTTACTAGTCAGTTCTAGCCACAAAGACTACACTAGAAATACTTTTATCTGTTCATATGTGAACAGGATTGTTTTGTGGTCTTTGTTGCTGTCAAGGAATAGATAAGGCATGGCAAAAATTGTTTTAAGATTTGTACAGAGGCTGTTTTCAATTACTTTAGGGTAGAATTAGTTCTAATCTGGAATGGAAATCCATTTTGCTCTGCTTACTTTTATTTTCACAACAGGTACAGAACTTGAATTCACGTACTTACCAAGGATGAGGGTTGCAGTCATTGGTATCTATAAAAAACAAACAAACAAACAGACTAGTGTAACTAGTGGCATATTTATTTTCTAATGTATATTATTATAGTTCAAGAAACACTATATTTGATAAAGAAAGCAAAGAAAAATAATGCAGAATTGAACATTTTCTTCCACACTCACAGAGAAAATTCGATTAGACCAAACAGACCAATGAAATACCTTAAATTTTATGAATAGAATACCAAGTGCAAAATCTTAAAACTTTGTTGTAGTTTGATATATCAGCAACACAGACTGGTACATAGCATGACACTAACATAAACAAATCAGGGTATTGGTTGCATCAGTAGATAATTCATTAATTCAGTAGATAATTCAGCTAGGCTCCAAAAGCTTTCTAAAGGATTAGTATTACTTTCACACTTCATTCACATGCATGCAACTAGCAACTAAATTTCTTACACAAATTCCTCCCATTATAAAGGGATCCAAATTTTTTGTTACAACTTATAGGAGCGTGGCCAGCTTTAAAACAGCTAATTAGGGCACACATCAATACAACAATAATATAGCAAATGCAGAGTAAAAGCTCAAATTTAGAAATTTTTCTTCCTCTATGTTACACACTAGAGGGAAAGAAAAAAAAACCAAAATTGCAGTCTTTATTCCACCTAACCAATCCATTGTATTGGTGTGTCAAAGTAGTTTACTGCTATCCTCTGAGAAAATGATGGATTATACACTACTGTCTGCCTTGCAACATACTTTCCATTATTAAAATTAGTATTTCTGTAAAGATTTCCTATCACTCTGCACATGTTCCCAAGAATTATATTTCTACAGAAGGCTGAAAGTCTTATTTTGGCAGAGACTAGATACAAAAAGAAGCATGACAAGTTTTTCATTCATTACTTTAGCATCATGTCTGCCTACCTCCCACCCTGAATGATTCATATATTTTGGCAGATGAACTCTAAACTTGCTTTGTTTCAGTTAACAGCACTGTGCCAGACACTCCTAACATCCATGGAGAATGCAGGGGAAAAAAGAATAAAAGCCTTACTCTGTGTGCATGTACGTCCTTCCCATCCTTCTTTGCAGATGCAAGAAAAGGAATCTCCACTGCCAACGCATGTTCCACCATTCATGCAGGGGTTTGGAATACAACTGCTGTTTTTAGCTTTGAAAACAGAAAAGGTCTCTATTCAGCACAGATAACAAAAACCATCCATCATTTGGATGTATCAATATCACAATCCTGAATAGCATTTAAGTCAAAAGTGCAAGACTTACAAGGAGGTCAAAAGACTCCAGAAATAGCCACATTGTATGGTAATCTCTCACCTACCTTCACCATCACCCCAATTCAGTTGCTTGATTGAACCATGAAGTTTTATTAAAAGAATTATCTAATTTTTCCCAACTGTGTAAGCATCCTTCATATACTGCCAAATTCCTGCTTCAGCAGTGAGTTACCCAGGTCACGAGGTGTATTTCATAATAAAATACTAGTATTTAAAGTTCAGATTTTAATAAAATGCTGCAATTGTCTCTAAATACTCAAAAAAACTACATTAAACTCTCTTTATCCAACTTCCTGGTCCTAATGGAAGTTTCACATTCAGAAAAATGTGCCAGGGAGACTACATTCAATTCCCTAAAAGATCAACAGCAATTCCCTACGGCAGGTAGTAACCCTGCAACTCCCCTAGGAAGAACCACTTCATTTCAGTATGAGTATGTGTGCTCACACGCCTCTTGATCACAAGCTCAGTCACACTATAACTTGAGTCAAGTGGGAGACTGAATTCTCAAGAAAACCTTTACACAGCATCTCTGAAGACTAACAAAGAAATTAAGACACAAGTCCAAGTGTTCCAAATCTGCTTAGGAGAAGCTATGTAAAGACCATGTAAAGCAGCCTGAGAACAGCTTCCTAAAAATCAGCATCATGTCAAGGGAGCAGAAAAAATTACTCCAAAATTCAGTCAGCAGCCAACCAGAACAGCTTTGCACTAGCCAGATAGAAAAAACGGCATGTCAACTCACTAATCAGTTAAGTATTGCTTAAATGCTTCTCTACTTCCTCTGACTTTATCCATGGACAATTTAAAAAGCTTACCAGTGTTGCAAGTACTTCCTATCCATTCTGGAGGACACGAACAGCGGAACGTATCTCCATCATCATAGCATGTTCCACCATTGCTACAAGTATTTGCATCACACTGGTATTCACCTATAGATCACAATAAAACAGTTTTAATTTCCACTGGTTTTGAATGAATGTTAAAGACCAGGTACTTATCAGTCACAAAATTACTTTTAAAGTGACTTCATATTTACATGCAGCAGTACTAGAAGTTAGTTCCACTTGCTGTAGTACAGTAAGCAACCAGAAGAGTAGAATCTAAGGGCATCTTTTACAACACTTTCACTGCATGAAAAAATACAATTTTTAAACATTCCATTTTGTTCCTGGGAAGCTGAAAGAGGTAGTGAAAATATGCCTATTATTTCACTTCAATTGTTTTATTTTAAATTTCAGGAACTCTAGTCTCATGAGAAGAAAACAAATCTTTGGGTAAACTAATGATCAAAGTAAAGAACACTTACGTGAATGGCAAGTTTTGCCTTTCCAGTCATTCTTACACTCACAATAGAAGTCATTTACCAAATCAATGCATCGGCCACCGTTGTGACATGGGTTAGGAGAACAGTCATTGAAATCTAGAAAAAAAATTCAAATTAAGTTATCTAGCCTAGCCAAGCCCATGAGAAAGTATAAAACACATCTTTGTAAGGGAAATAAATTGTGCACTATTCGGGAAGACAAGAGTTCCTAATTGTTATGTTATCTTTCTACAAGCAAGGAAAAAGCCCCTCTGATTTAACAGAGAAAAACATGAATTATGAAAGATTGACAGCCTAAGAGGAAAATTATCATTCAGTATGGCTTCTAAGTAGAGCACCAAAGTAGTTTAATTTTTCCAGCAAACAGCTGTGTTCTGAATTTCAGAGAAAACTTTAGAGACCATAATGTCCTGAAAAGGACCCCCAAACCAGTACATCCACGTGCGACACCTAGGGCTTCTTTTCCTGCTTTGACTCAAAATACAGAGGGTTAAAGCCATTAGATGGATTAACTATATATACATACAACATGAATGTGTGTATACACATATTAAACATTACGTACATACATGTACATACAATATGAATTCTAGAGAGATTTTTTTCACTTGAGACAAACATTTTAATAAGTAGAACACAATTATTCCAGACTGAACTTCATCTTCACCACACAAAATGCTTTTTTGATAGCAATATCTGCTAAAAGCTTTCAAGTCTTTATTTCACATCTCAATTGGTCTATGGCTTGTAATAAGTCTCAGCAAGTCCTCGCTGCCCTGTAGAAGGGGCTTCATTCAGAGTTGAAAAAGAACCAACCACACTTTCCTCTGAGGTAAGTTAACCATAAGCTGGCCTAGTACACTCTTTTGCCAATTAAGGCCCAACACATCTCAAGCCAGGGCAGCAAGAGTAAAGGTCACTCCCACTGAACCAAGAATACAAGACTCCTGATACTCACTGAGTAAAAATTCAGGCTTCAGTAGTTCTCTTCTTACTAAAGAAATAGATATTAGATTTATAAATGCTTTCATTAAGGTGGAAGCACATTACAGCCCGCACTGGCTTAAAGCTAAAAAGCTTTTCAAATTTGGAAACGTGTATGAAAAGAGGACAAACTTTTACGTACAGTATGTACTAAGTACATACACTTACAGCAGAAGTAATACAATGAGTAGGCCCCCTAAAAAGGGTATATTCACTTTTGCCTCTCCTCGGTAGAAAAATACATTCCCTCCTCCTGAGATACATCCTGTAGTATAACAAAAATCAGATTATGGCCCTATTAAAGAAATTGAGCCTTTTAGAGCTGCCACCCCAAAAATCTTTGTGAAAATACTTTTGCAAACACCACTGGAACAGAAAAGCTACTCTATTATTATTAACCATGTACCAATCACCACCAACTGTTAGAACACAGCTGTAATATTTGAACCTGAAACACTTAGCAGTACTCACTTGTGTCACACAATTCTCCTTCCCAGCCACTTGAGCAGAAACATCTAAATGAATCAACTTCATCGATGCATGTTCCACCATTCTTGCAAGGTTTCCCAAGACAATCATTGATATCTATGACAAGAAATCAACAATTATTGCTCAAGGTTAATCTTCACCTACCTAGAGGAGTGATCTCCACTTGTGTCTCTAGGAAGAGCAGTACAGAGTTATACAGTTGTACATACATAAGACCAGCTCAAACATCTGTTTACAAGCCTGGTAAGGTTTCTAGATGTATTCTCTCTCATGTAGCAAGGTGAACCAGAGCATTAAGTTTACCTGGCAAAAATATCCAGGTGTTAAAACACCAACACCCTGGAACAACAATACACATGCTCCTAAGCTGTGCTGTCAAAGTGTCTGTCCCTTTATCATTCCCATGTTGGTGAAATCCATGGCTTCTTGTACGACTGTATATCAAGGTAGTGGGTACAGACACATTCACACTGAAGTTGGACTAAATCCAGTTTTCCCTCACCAAGGAAGTGTGAACCACTACCAAGACAACTGTTAACAGACAAAACTGGATTTCAAGCAGTACACCTGAAACAAAGCTCTATGCAACTTCATTAAAATCTTAATGTTTTACTTCACGTTGTAAAGCTTCATGACAAAAAAATTTAAGAAAGTTTTAGAGTAATAAAATCATTTAGAAGAAACTCCTACTTACTTTCATGACAGTATATTCCAGTAAAACCTCTTTCACAGGCACAAGTAAAATTCCCTCCTGGCTGACTAATACATCGTCCATGAGGCCCACAAACGTTAGATGAAATGAAACGGATTCCTTCTTGTGTAGCATTACTGAAGACTTCTATTGTACAGCTGTCTATTACTACAAATGAGAAGTATATCATCAGACTAATAATCTGCATCGCTAATCAGTTCCTAGTTTTCAAAATTTATCAAAATTATGACGAATCACAATTTAAAAGTTATATTAACTAGAAGTTACGGTTTTATCTCTTTATAAGTAAGGACTGTTACAAGCATTTCTTCTCACCGCCTCACTATTTCACAAAGTCAAAGCAAGTACAATAAAAATGTTCCTGTATTACACTATTCCCAGAAATACTATTTTTTCTTTTCTAATATCACCAATATATTAAAACGAGTTTCTGGACAACAGAAGGTACCTTTACAAGAACTGTTCTTGCAGTGGTCCTTGAGATGAGAACAATTCTTTCCATCATAGTCATCAGGGCAGGCACAGTAATAATCTCCTCCTAGATCATAGCACTTAGCCCCATTCTGGCAAGGGTTAGGTTCACAGAAATCAATATCCATCTGTAAGGGAGACCACAGTTAGCAGCAGCTGCTTCATTTCCCAGGAGTAAGCATTATCTGTGTTGCAAAGGACACAGATGAAGCTAATATACAAGGAATCTCAAGTTTTAAGATTTATTAATCATGTATTGCATTCCATCCTGCAATATAGGAAGAAACTTTAGTCAATCTTAATACAAAGCATTTCTGACACTGCTAGAAAGTTATTCCTTTGAAGGAGGCTGAATAAACACATTTGCAATAACTTAGTTAACAGAGAAGAAGCCATTAAGAGGTATGTTACTGAAACTATCCTGGAGTATTATAATTCACTTCTCTGTCCTTCACACCCACATACTAAGTGCTATAGCGCAACTTAAATACCAGAGCACTTGTCAACTTTGTGTCTGCACGACAAAATACAGAGAACCTTAACAAAATCCTATCCTCTAAAGCAATTTCTCTTCCCATCTCAATTAATGCACAGAATTTATTACAGAGCCACATAGCTTGGAAGGAACCTCTAGAGGTCAGCTACTCCCCACCTCCTGCATAAAGTAGGTTTAGTCAGACCAAGCTGCTCAGGGCCTTATTCTTATAAATACCATCACTATGCCAATTTACACAGAGAAATACTAAGTATATTTTTGAACACTTACCATCTGATTCAAAAAACAAAACTGAAACCTAGCTTTCACAGTATAACCCTTAACACACGTGAACTGCTGAAGCAAAGCTTCTTCTACATCTTAGACTGACACACAACATTCACCGATTCCCTAAACTGGCCTCCAAATGGATATTGTTACATCACAGTATCTTTCCCTCAAATTATTATTCTTACAGATTGCTTTTCTCCCTCCCCTCAAATGAATTTTTCCCTCCTCGCATCTCTCACAAATAAAGTATTTAATTTAGAGGGCTACATACAATTCCAGCTTCTATAAAGAGATTTTCAGCAAGATATTTCATGCTCTCATATGGAACATTCAAAGCAAACTTAAAAAAACCCCCCAAAACTAAGGTCTGAGAAAGATTCTCAGATCTCCTCTATCAGGTGTCTCCATTTGTTTCCTTCCATTAGTGTAAATTTCCCCTTCCCAATGCAAGTTCAGTAGATGGTACTTTAGCATCTGGAATCAATGGTAGATATTTCCTGCAACACACAAGGCAAGCAGCCAACTCTCCCCTATTATTCAAATACATTTGCTAAAACTTTAATTACACAGTATGGTACGAATCAGTGAAGAGCAGAGCACTTGAGCTATGATCCTTAGGTAGAAATGGTACATAAGCTATTAAGTGCTGTGCCAGTTTAATAAAACCGGTCAGTAACTGCAATCTTTTTTAATTTTGCATAAAACGAGGGCATTGTTTTGTTAGCAGTGCAAATAACACAGAATAAAATTACTTCAGCATTTAAGAGAGATCACTCAAATGTCCTCCACAAAAAATTCTGGAGCAAACCAAACACACTTCTAAGCAATGCCTCCAGTTGATGCTGTCTTGCTAACTATAACACATCAAGTTGGCTACTTGTGAAAGCCAGAAAGTACATACTTAGGGCAGTATAATTTTACGTTGGAAAGTCCAATGTCCTACCTAGCAGGACGATGATCTTCGTTATCACAAAGTACTTTATGAATTATCACTAGCACTTTCATTATTTCAGATCTAAATCCTTATTTAAGCACTTGAACTACATGTTCCTAAACTTATCTCAAACAAAGGTCTGAGAGTCAGTACTTGGGCATCTGCTTTCCTTTAATTACATGGATACTCTTGCCAACAGCAGGAGGATTACATGAAACGTAATTCAACTATGTACTTCATAGTAATTAGGATGAAGACCTAAAATATTCTAATGTAACAATATATGTTCTGAAAACTGCAAAGGAAAATGTTTCATGCTTAAGGAAAATTTGCAGCCTTAAAACATGCAAGAGCTGTTACATGCAACAACTTGCAGTTTATCAGGCTGCAAACTCAAATGTTACAGCTAACTGTGACAGCACTGCACAACAAATTTGCTTATTCAGAGTATCAAGTAACAGCTACGTTAGTAATGCTTCAGCCTTGGGTTACTCCCATTTAAACCCAGACACATGTTTCTTTCAAGAATTCCATCCATTAGAAGTATTGCGGCAATGTCACCACTGCCCTCACCTCGCAGAAGACTCCCGAGAAGCCCTGTGAGCAGAGGCAAGTGAATCCATTCACCAGGTCTTTGCAACGGCCTCCATTCTGGCACGGATTGCTTTCACACTCATTTGTTTCCATCTCACAGTTTTTTCCCATGAAACCATGAGGGCATAAGCAATGGTAACCATTCACCTCATCCTGCAGAGAGTAAAGCAAAAGTGGGAAAAATTATCAATAAAACTTGCACACAAGAATTCAAGTTATTTCTATGTTCTGGATTTGTGAACAGCAGTAGCACCACATAAGGTTACTTCATGAAATGGTGCAAAAGTCTGCACTTTTAACCTCATTTAACCAACCTGCAATTCCAAACTATAAAATTCATAGCTAGCCAGAACAAAATTCATTGTCAATAAGGCATGTAATAGACAAGAGTTACCTTACAAGTTCCTCCATGTTGACATTGTCCATGACAGTCATTAATATCTATAGATAAATATGCAAGGCATTAGAATTTATTCTAGAAGACTAAGCTGTAAAGTACAGGTTTAGCATAAAAATGGAGAATTTTCAGAAGGTTTTTTCCTAGAAGTTTCAATGGAAAGCAAGGATGCTTGAGGTCTTAAAAGTTTCTTACTTAAAAAAAATACACAATAGAAAATTGCATATTCCATATTACATACTTCTATCACACTGTAATAAATAGCTAACATTTTAGCTTAAAAGTATTTTAAATTGAATCAGTATATAATATCATTCAGAACCATAGATGAGTAGAGATTTATTAGAGATATGCAAGTTTTTACCTACGCTCATTTTAATATCAATTACATCTCTAAATAAAATTTCGAACAGTGTTTTCCATTACATTGCTGGGAGTTAGAAAAATCCCAACAACATATATTTTTTCTTGTATTTGTACTATCATTCACCATAAAAACCTTTGTTAAAGAATAAAGCATCCTATGGTCAACATACATACTAAAGAAATACTAACTGATATGACAATTTACTCCTGTCCATCCTGGAATGCAGTCACAGTAATATCCACCAATGAGATTTTTGCAAGAGTAAGCATTAACACAGGGTTTCCCCTCACACTCATTAGCATCTGTGAAAGAAGATAAAAGAAAGAAGAGAATAAAGAACAAACCCAGAAACAGCACCAAGCAAAAGTACCCATGCAATCCAAGCATCAGAAGTTCGTATTATACATTGGTAGGGTACTGAAATCATTTACATATCACAAGTTTTTAACACACATTTATGTACAATAGCACATGCATGTTATTTTTCCCTTTGCCAAAACTCAAAAAGGGAATATGTTAGTCAGGGCGAATTCCTTCCTTGCCTCCATAAGCTCATAGTCACTGTTCTGCCACCACAAAGAAAGAGCTACCATCACCAACGCTGTATTTTGAAATGGAGAAGTTATTGGGCATTCTAAAAGAATTATTATAAGTAAGCTTAAGTTGGGGCTTAAATAGCTACAGGTTTGCTTGAAACCTCTGGCTTTAAGATCTAGTAAAGAAGAGCTAAGATACCCATAGCAACACACATCTCCAAAGTTTTCTTCAAAAAAAATCATGTCAGAAACACTTACACAGAGTTATTTATTATGTAGGAATAATGTCCAGTGGTCTTCAAAACTTTAGAAGGTAATTACTTACCAAGTTGACATGTTGCTCCAATCCACTGTTGTGGACATATACACTCAAATGCATTAACACCATCAATACAGGTCCCTCCTTGAGCACAAGGGTTAGATGCACATTCATCAATATCTAGAAAGTCAAAGTAAGCCTTGTATTACATGGTTTAAAACTTGGCTTAATCTCTTTTGTTTGTTTTTGGTTTGGTTTTTTAAAGTGAAGGAGGAGAGTGTACAAACAAATAAGCTTAGGAACAGGCTAACATATCTAACTTAATTTTTGCTTAGGCTTTTCTCACATCTTTGAGATAGAGGAGAAAGGAACTCTGAAATTTTCTATCTGCAAACAGCAAAGAAGTTCAGTTAATCTGCCAGCCACAAACACATTCACTGAAAGTCATCTTCCTAGATCAGGACACAAGTTTAGCCAGTTTTGGTGATGGTTATTTTTTGAGGGTAGTTGCTAATGAGAAGTGGATTAAAAAAAATTATATTCCAAATGACAGGCAACATGCAAACCAATTACATAGGTTCACAATACATTTCAATTACTTCCCCGTCTTCCAAACCAGATGCTTAAGCATTTCGCTCTTCTACTACTTTAAGGGGAGAACCTTTTATGTTCGCGTTTAAATATAAATGTTTTCAGAGTCTCCAAAGACATAGCTGTTAAAAGACAGGTAAGATAAAAGGCCACCAAATTTCATACCCACAGAGCATGACAGTATCCAGCAAGCTGTAACAACCAATGGGTCAGTCATCAGTAAATGCATACCCACCAATAGCACATGTTGGTCCACTCCACCCCGATGGGCAGTGACACTTGAAGCCTGATGAAATTTCATGGCAAATTCCACCGTTAGCACAGGGATTAGATACACAAGCATGCTCCGCTGGGAAGAAAGAGGGAAATAAATTCTTGCTAAATACTCTTCCAGTATTAATTAGGGAGAACTGCAGTTAGAAATTGCATTCTCACTAAAAGTGACCAATAGCACAATCAGTGGAGACGTGCCTGTACAGAAGTTTGGAGCCTCCCTCTCCCAGCTACAGAGAGTAAGATTCCCAGTAAGAGACTGAAGCACTATTCTACTGAAGGTGCGTCATCCTTCATACCTACTGACTAGAAAGCCTAAAGGTAGACAGGTTACTCTATCTCAATATCCCAGAAGCTAGAGAAGTTCTCCATTAACCTACTGCTTCCAGCCACACAATTCTACCTCTAGAATGTTCCAACGCGTTTTTTTTCCTTTAGTGAGATACAACAGATATGCTTTTCAGATGTCTGAACAGTAGTAGTAGTTTAGGTATCAAAGGTCTGTTTAGCTTCACTCTAATACCGTTCCTTGGAGATAGCAAAGAATAGAGCTACTGGCAATTATAGGCAGTACTGCTTGCTGTCACTCCACGTAGGGCCGTAACACTTGCAGAAACTGCACTAAGCAACAAACAAGCTGAGGAGAGACAAGTTGTATGCCATCACATTTGACATCTTCCCTCTCAGAAGCCAAGCTTTTGGAAAGAATAAACCAATTCCCTTCAATAGGTAAGGCTTTCTAACTGTTGCTACCATTTATACTTTGGAATCTTTCTGTCAGGGACATTATCTAGTTTGCAAACTGAATTTACATTGTCTATGATGTTAAGTACTAGTACCTAAAGCAGCTCATATACCCATCTACTGCTAACAATCAGTATAGAACTTTTCAAACGCATGGCTCCCTTTATTCTTGTCTCCTCATCTGAGGAGCCAAGGTGTTTCTCCATAACTTTTGGAGTAAGCTAAGACAAGATTTCATCCATTATAGCCAAAACTTTGCATCACATTCTAACAGCTGAAGAAAATTCAAGTTTTGATAGTATCATTAATACCACATAGCACTTCATAGAAGATCTACATCCCAATAAAACAAGAAAACCTTCTGCTGGTAAAAGTTTAGTGATCTTAAGGGCAAATAGTTAAGTGAAAGGAAGAAAAAAAAAAAAGAGTTCTTTCTATCTACACTTATCACAGAACTGCAAAATTCAAAGTGAGAAGACTGGAAATATCACATTTTTAAAAAGGATTTAACAATCTATCATAGCAGAAGAAAGTCACTGCAGAACACCCAACTGAATACTACATGTATGAAAAGTTTCAGTTCAACTTGTTCACTTCAAAGAAAAATAGGCAAGAAATAGAAATTGCACACTAGCCCTTCTATCTCCAGATACATAATAATCAGCAACAGTCTCAAAGTACAAAAATAGTCTCCAGTATGTGAAAATTTTGGTCTTTTTGTAATACACACAGAGATATAAACAACAACAGAAAAGCTATCTTTGTACTGCGGTTGAGACAGGAAGCAATTTTTCATGATGGGATAGATACGCATCTACTAAACACCCCTCAAGAAGGCATACTTCATCAGAAATATTGTTTAAATACTTTCTTCCATTTTGCCAATGGGAACAGGGAAGTGAAACTTTTTCTTTAGACCAAAGTGACTGTAAGAAGACTTGAGCACATTTCTGCAGTAGTTAACACTTGCATTGTTAATCCAATTGTATTAAAAGTTCCATATTAGAACATGATTTCAAAATCAAGTTTCAGTCAATCAAAAAGGATAGTCAACACCTTCAAGCAGCTAAAAATTGGGCCAAAACCCTACACCACAGTCAAACTGAAGTGTCCATCGCTACTACCTTCCTTAGTCCCCAGCTTGTATAAGATGCATGTCTGCAGGCAAGCCAGAGGACAAGAAAATTGGTAGCAGGTAGAAATGTAACAGGGAAAGGTGCACCTGTAACCCGTTTCCATGAGACTATGGCCCAACTGCATGTTTGGATTAAGGAAGTAAAGAAATCAAAGAGATGAAATATCAGTCTTATCTAAATCCAAGAGACACTTTTGCAGCATTTTTGTTGTCATCAGTGGTTTCTGAATAGCCAGCCCAAGGCACTACATAGGAGAAATGGAGTTGGCATATCCCCGCTATCACACAAAGTGACAATCAAGTTGAAAGGAGAAGTTGCATGCCATCACTTTACACACTTCCCCTCTCAGAAACCAAGCTAGCTTTTGGAAAGGGGAAAACAGATCCTCAACAAAGCAAAAAAAGCAATGATGAACATATTAAAATGCCACCTGGCTAACTAGAACATAGCCATGCCTAAAACAGTTTCAGATTTCTGAAGATGCATGCAATATCTGTAAGTACCAATTTCGCAGTTCTTTCCAGAGTAGCCATCTGGGCAAGCACAGCGATATTCATCTGGTTCAGTATTCATACAGGTTCCACCGTTCAGGCAGGGATGGTGATTTCCACAGTAATTCAGATCTGAACAGAGAAAAGCATCAATCAACAGGGAACACAAATCACACCATTTTAATATCTAGTGAGACATACAGTTGCCTTTCTCGCTTGAACATCATTCACCCACATCATCCCCATATTCTATTAGCTAGCCTGTCATCTGTTAACTATCCACGGAACAGGGAAGGGACAAGCAACAGAATGGCATGAGTTAGAGTCAGGACTATTCCAAGCCCTTTGCCTTAAACTTATGATATTTAGGCACTCCCTGCCACAAAAGAATTAGGCACAGAAATACTCAGGTAGTTGCACACTAGTAGGAAAAAAATGGTTAATGAGTTATCAGTTAATCATGCAATTTTACTTATTTTTCCTGGACATTAATGTTAAGTACCTTTGTTACAGAGCAGGCCACCCCAGTTGGTTTCACAATTACACTGCCATGGTTCATTACAGCTCCCATGAGCACAGCCTGGGTAGCGGACACACTCATCACAGAACTGTCCTTGCCAACCATAATGGCACCTAAGATGTAAGTTCACATGTTAAAAGTTAGCAACATGATGCTTAATTATCAGCATTACAGATATTCAGAACGCTACACTTACCATTCTCAAGAACAAGGTCAACTGTTCAATGTGCAACAGATAACAAAACTTTATTTCTCCTAGTTAGAAGG
>NW_009703019.1:10419-42221 GCF_000703405.1 Apaloderma vittatum | reverse complement strand
CTGCTGAACATCCTTACTGGAACGCATCTTGCTCAACTGTACTACACACCATGGCAATAGACACCACCAAACATTATGTGTTATGAGAACTGTACATAAATTAGATTTTTTTTTAAAAGAAGTCTCATCTTCATGTAAACATCTAACACTAGGATAAAAACTGTGATTGGTATAAAAGAAAAAAAAAAAAGTTGAAAGCACTTTAGAAAAGGAGACTGCTGGCTTACTGCATCAAGCACCATAGCTTTTTTTTCTCTCTAGGAAGATACACTTCAAGGTATTACCTAGTTTGCTCTAGAGTGCTACAAGTCTTGAAAGACCCAGGCAGCCAGAGAGGCATCTGTCTTAACGGTTTTCCAGGGACTTGGTTTCTCAAGAAGACCATTTTTACACATTTATCCTATTATATCCTCATTGTTCTCTAGTGACATTATGAAAAAAGTGCTCTTTGACAAAAGGAGGACAGAAGCAAAAACAATTAATAATTTTTGTTTTAAACAAGTTGAAATTTTGTCACAAGACTTCTTCATAGACCAGTATCTTTATGTTATCTGTAACAGAATTCTATTAACAAAAACAAGTTTGTTACATACAACTGCTAAAGTCTAGACTTAAAAAAAAACCCCCAACAACTCATAGTTCATACACATTTTAAAAAGAAATAGTAAGCTTGCTCTTTTGGACTAGAAGACTGCTCTGCCTGTTATTTTAAGATTATTTCTTAGAAATAATTTAAGAGCAATACTAGCAACAAAGGTGATGCATAAAAACAAACCGAATGGGAATTTAGCATATACACGCCAGTGAAGCCCTGATGTCTAGAGTAAAAAAGCATTAGAAAAGAAACTGTACTTTTTAAGATTTAACATCATTCTATTATCAACATGCTCTGAATATCATAAAACAGAAACTTAAGTCTTCAAGGTCTGGTGAGAGAAGACAAGGAAAAGAATAAAAGCGGAGTCTTGGTTCCTTGTGAATCAATCCAATTTCACCATTTCAGTAAGCTGTATCAATCCCCAGAGGAATAGAACGGGTTATGCTTGCAGCGTATTATTTAAATTTCTACTATTTCCACAGGGAGAAGGTATCTAGATCTGGATCATGCAAGATGATTTTTTTTCTGTAAAGTTCTAGAAAACTACTTTGAGTTCTTAGTCCCAGTATCTGCTCCTTATTCAAAACCCTCACAGGTGCAGGATCCCTAAGGAGAGCCTCAGCTTTGTCTCTAGTCTAGAGGCCTCCGATCACTCATCTGAGCAAGGCTGGCAGAAGCCTGGAGGACATACGTATTTCAGAACCAGCTTTCTTCTGCTGCATTAGCAGTAAGAGGAAACAAATACTGCTCCTGCTAAATTTGATCTCTTCCTTCCTCCTCAAGGACAGAAAAATCTTTTCAGTGGCTGATAATAAACTATATATATATATATATAAAAAAAAAACAAACCCAAACAAAAAACCACTGTAACTCTCTTTACTGGCACCAACCCAAATCTCCATCCATGCCAAACCTGGCACTACTGCCAGTGATTCACCATGACTATCCTAGCCAGAGCCAACTCCCCACCCACATAGAACAAGCACTCTCAAGGGCTGAAAGTCTACATCACAAAGCAAATAATCACAATATCACAATTTGTTTTCCATAACCAATGGATAACAAGTTTCTTTGTTTAACACTGCACTGGTTAGTAAGAGTGCAAAGAAAAACATGGTCACCTTCTTGGAACTTGAAGGCATCTTGAGCACCTACTTGAGTTAGTAGGTATGCTTGACTGCACTGAAATTTGTTCAGCAGAAGAGTGTTACTGCTTTTTCATGATACTCAACACATTCAAAGTTTACTGTTAAAGTTACCACCAAGCCTGAGGGAAATAATTTTGAGAGGCTAAAAGCAGTCCAAAGGAACACAGTGTTTACAAGTCAAAAGGTTACTATGTGGTAAGCTGATCAGCCTTCAGTTTACAAGGAAGAATAAATTAGGATTTCCTCTTGAACAGGAAGTCTGGTCGCATCCTACATTAGCAGGTGCTAGAGCAGCTTTAATCCCACTTCCTCCTAAAAAGATAATGTTTACATTGATCTCAACTCACTCCTAGAGCAAGATGTGATCAATAAAGTGAAATCAATTCAGAACTGGGTACATGGCCATTTATGAAACAAATAAGCCAAAACACATGGATGAAAAAAGGTTAATGATCCATGAACAGAAGCCCAAAAGGTACAGGTACAAAATCAACACCTAAAAAAATAAATGAAATTAAACAAAGCAAAATTTTTTTCAAGTAACAACCACTTATGTAAAAGCCAAAATGAAACTGCTGGTGCAGTTTATGGTGGGTTGAAGCTACTTGTTCCCTGTTTTCCCCAGGTGAGAATAATTTGTTGGACATTTCTGCAATCCTAGATTTTTTACATCTAAGTAAGAAAGCCAAATTTAGAGAATTCATAAGGATTCCCATTGTTTAATAGACAAAGAAAATTCTTATTGGAATCAAGATTCTACTTCCTTTGTCCTTCCCCTCTGCTGACTTTATCGGCTCTAACTTGTCTTTACAACCAAATGCACGTAAAACAAAATCAGAGACGGCTTAATCTTAGCCCTTGCTAAGTTACCAGAAATAGACTGTTACAGTTTAGTAACTTCCTGATGGAAGGCTAAAGTACAGGCATCTGCTCCCAGACCAAAGTGTCCCTTCAGGTCAGGATTGTTATAGAGAGAATGCAACAGGAATAGAAGAACAATTGCTAGTGATCATGAAACTAAAAACTTGCAGAAAAAATCCCGATAACTCTACAGACACTTTCCACAACTTCTATTTTTCCTTAAGTGATATTCTGATGGCAACAGAAAATGACAATTTAAATGCAAAGCTTAAGGAAGGGGAGGGGGCAGGAGTTAACATTAGCAAAGCTTCTAGATAACATTTCAGTCCTGAGATTAGAGAAACTGCAACTGTGCAGGAAAAATACTGTTGTCATTGAAAAATAGATAAAGCCACAATAATTCAACTCATAGTGTATACTTGGATACAGTAAGACAGTGGGGCTTCAGACAGCTAAATTCCAGCGTAAGAAAGAAAGACTTTCTGCATTAAAACCTGCTGTGTTTAAAGTAGTAAATTCATTATCAAAGAATCCTAAGCACCTCTCTCTACAAACAATTCAAAGATATATATGTACAAAGAGGTAGGAGCAGGGGGAAATGGGGAAAGGAGAAAGAAACAGATGATTTTCAATTTTTGTTTTTCCTAGGGCTATAGAAAAAGCGAATCTGGTAAGTTTAAAAAAATAGGAAGATGCCTATTACACAGCAAGAAATTGCAGTGCTCTTGCTCTCAACAGGCAATTTTACTAATTCAGCTGTTTCATACTATATTCACACATACATTATTCACCCGATTCAGTCACTTCTGGTTATTTGAGAGTCCTAAACTTTCTGTGCAGTAAGTTCATACTGTCAGTCTCGTCCAAACACTCATCTACTCTGTTTAATCCTACAAAAAGGCTCCTAATACATGAGGAACAAGAGGATACCTAAATAAATCCTGTTCTACCCCTAGCTACAGAGCGTTGTCAGCACTTAATGCATAAACACATCTAAACCACCAATGTGAAGGAAATCAAAACTAAACTAGTTCTTCTCAAGTCTATGTCAGAATACAGGGTATAAACATACATTAAAAAAATCCTAGTGAGGGTGAAAGCAAGGTGGTGTAAGCCTTTAATTATCACAGGTTACATCTTTCCGGTATATTGCACATCCTATAAAGGTCAAAGTGAAGATCATTGTGACATATTTACACATCACTTTTTAAGCAGGTTTTCTGAAGGGAGCTTCTCTCACTCATATTTCAAGTAGACGCTGTGGCCAAAACACTCAACACAGGAAAATGAAGCAAAACAGTGACATTAAGAGCAGAAGCAAAATGCATCATTCAGGGGTGGGGGAGAAATAACCCTCTTAAATGGAAAACCACTAAATTTTCTAATGACGTGAACAGGATGGTGTTGCATAGGCCAGAACAATAGCTTTATATTAGTTATTTACTTAAAATAACTATAAGAAAGTCTGTTTAATCTTTTAAGAGATTAATTGTTGCATAGCAGGCAGCAATATGGTCTAGCTGTTCTAGCAAGTACCATCCTCGCTCACTCAGATTTGCCACAGAAACACTTTCTCCACTTTCCCATCTTTGAAAAAGGTATTATAGTTTTGTGGATAGGGAAGGAAAAGATGTTTGCTAATAAACTCAATTTAATTATCTGAGAGCTTGCTATAATTTCCTCTCACCCCCTGCATTCTTATAAGACCAAAAGACACAAAACTGACCCTATAAACTTTTTTGTCCTCTAATAGGAAGTTACTGAAAGCTAACATTCTCACTTCAGTACTTTTACATAGAGCTTTCTGAAGGAGCTGATAGATAGGATGGTTCAGAACTGTTTAACCAGAACATATGAGGAAATATTGTTCAGTTAACTTGCTTTTTAAGTGAACGGGAACCATCAGGCAGTTGATGGTGTGATGGTTCACATCACAGAGCTGTTTTGGAACAAAGGAATTGGATTCCTTTTAGGTCAAACTAAGGCAATGCAAGACAAGATACGCCTGGAGCAGGCCTAATGTGTTCCAGCTATAAACATTCAGTCCACAAGGACAGATTAGAACTAGTCTGAAATTTAAAAAACAAAACAAAACAACAAAACCAACCCCAACGAACTTGAAGTGTTTTAAGTAGGGATATAGGGTTCTCAACATTGCTTTGATCTACTGCTCTAATTTGTCTACAATAGCAGACACAAGTTAACTCAGTACATTCTTTACCTTCTGTACACCTGTTCACATTCTCCTGGAAGCAGTATTCACATTTAGGATACATTCCTTGCCCTCCTACTCACCACCCATCTAAGGAAGTGAGTGGAGTATATGCCTCAATTCCTTGACCAATAAAGAAACAGAACATGGGATTCTTTTTTGTCTAACTTCATAGGTCTTCTTGTGAAACACTTGTCATCAAACCCAGAAGACTTACCACTAGGACATAAAAACCAGTAAGAAGAGCATAGTGGCTATGCTAACAGGCAAGAGAACTTACATGTAGTAATTTTACAAATTTGTTGAAACTTGAAGCTGTGATACGACATCTTGCATCAATGAGGAGACAGATGTCCAGGTTCTAGTATCAAGTGCCTTCCTACAGCGTCAAACAACAGCCCTACATTCTTTAGGCACCATAGCTTGTCCAAGATTACAAGAACTGAAATGGTCAGATACCACAGCAGCTAGCACACTGCTCAGACAAGACTTTTTCTAGTTTACTGTTCAGAGCAGCTTATGAGTTTCCTAATAATTCCATTCTGGAGCAATTGTGGAAGGAAACCATATTGTTTAAATCTGGCTAATTATCTGATCTAGCCAGTGTGGAAGTTCCCCACTTGCGACTTTCAGAAGCAGGCATTGTTTCCTTCTTTTCTCAGTCCTCTACTATTTTTTGTAAGTCCTCTACAGTCTGTCAATAACAACCTGTTTTGAAATGCCTTGCCAGGTCTCCTTACACCCAAGAATGAGTTTAAGAGAATCCAGCTGCCTTTTTTTTTTTTTTTTTTTTTTTTAAATTAAGGCAGAGCTTCCCAGTGCTGATGTTAACCACTTTAACCATCTAACTGTCATGAAAACACAAGTAAGATCTCAACGATATAGGTAGGCCTCCTACTGATAAGGATAGAAGATTATGCAAGCCTTTAACATTTAATAAAGGATCTGTAGAATGCTATTAAATCCCCGACACTCCCGGTAGTTGCAGCTCATTTTGCAACTGCAACTTTTGTTCCTGCGTCATTGTAAAGAAAGTACTGAATATAGTTCTGGCATATGACAGATTAAGGGAGTAAAAACACTTAGGAGATGTTTATAGCATCTTCAAGGACTGCTGAACACACAAAAAAAATCTGCCTTACAAAGCAGGGCTGAAGTGGAATACAAGGACTACAAAAGGCATGGCACTGGAAAAGACTGAGAAATCTGCTTCAACGGGATAAATATAAAATACATGATTAAATAAAAACAAATAAGCAATTGCCAACATTGTAAACTTAAAATTTTGTCACATAGTTCAAAAGTACTTCTAGATTAAGACAAAGCACACAAACAATTTACTTTTTAAAGCTTTAAAAACTACATGCTTGCTTTGCTTACTCTGCACAAATTCATGTTATAATACTATTAATGATCCTATTTGTAATCCATTTCAGTTAGTCTAAACATTCTAAAAAACTTTTGTATCACAGTTGTATGTAAGACTTGCATTTCCCAGGACAGAACTTAGATCCTACCATTACTCCACAAGCTGAACACCAGCTGAACAGTCTTAGAGATTTGACCCCTTGCTTTGGAAGAGAAATTTAGCATTCAAAGGCAAAAGGAAAAGCAGAAAGACTTCTGAAAATGTCATCAGCCTGGCAGGAATATGACAATGTAGGCTAGATATGAAGTATATCTGGACTTCTGCCAAAACCATACCACCCTGCATCACAAGGAAGAGAAAGATTAAGCTGTTAAACCTACTGACAGTTTATGAGTGGTACCAAACATACTCAAGTCAGCAATTTTAATCAAGCAAGGAGACAGTCACTTGTGGTTTCTCTATATTCAACTTGGATCATTTCATAAGGTGATGGAGTCTGAGCCAGTTATAAGCCATTAGATCAACTGTCATTCTTTTCTAGACAGTTTAACGAAATTTAACAAAGTACTTCAAATGACACCAAAAAAACCTCCAAATCATCATGGCTTGGCAATGTTGCTTCTTTGACTTCACCAGCCCAAAGTAGTAGGAAGGATTGTCAATCAAAAAGACAATCTGATCTGTCACCGAAGGCTAAAAAAAAACAAATTCCAATTAGAATGCCCAAACACTTTGAAAGGCTGGGTTTGTAGAGGCTTTCTTTGTTTGTTCTTTGTGGTTTTTTAAATATTTTAAGACTGCAATTTCCCACCTCTAAAAGATTCAGCTAAGTTGCCTTTGCCTTCCCCAAGGATGTAATTTTGCTCATTATTCAGTAAATTTTTATTTTTGCTGAACTGTCTCCGTAATGACAAACGTGTATCACCTAGACTCAGTCATACCACAAAATCCTTTCCTGCATCAGGTCATTCCTCTACTTATTTTCCATTTCTTTGATGAAAGCTCAACAAAAAAAACCAAGAAATGGCAAATTTCACACCACCTTCTTCAAAGTAACGCGTACATGAACTTGTCCAACAGATGATGTACAGTAACAGCTAATGGCATATACTTTATTAAGTCTGCAGCTATTCAGCTACTTCTGAGATCTGTTTTTAGTATAACATTTAAATCCAAGAACAGCTCTAAATTACACTGGAACATCAAAGCACAGAAGGTAGATCCTTTCTATGAGAGTTAGGCTGAAGCGTCGGAGCTACTGCTTAAGTTACCTGCACATTCATACAAGTTAAAGATGGAAACCATATTCCAATTTTTCTGTTTATAAATGTCACTGCAGATTTTGGCAACCAAGTAGCTATTGGCACCAGTAGATTTCCATACATCTCACACCCATGTTTTTCTCACATTTTCATTTTCTTTCTGAATTAAAAAAGGACATTGTTTTCACCTGTTAAATGACAGGGGCATCTCTCCAAAAACCAGGATGAAGGAATCTAGATTATAATTCAATAGCACCAAACATAGTAGTTTCTTTTAAATAACAGCTTCCTTTGTACTGCTGAAGATAAAGGTCATGTCTGTAAGCCTTACTTATTTTTAGTTCAGCATCTTTTTTCTACAGAAAGTATTATCCAGTTAGGTTAAAAGCAACATTTCTAACACAGCCTAATAACTACTGCAGAATATGAACTAAAGATATATGTGTGATCAAGATCAAGCCACCAAATCTCTTTTAAAAAGGAAGGAAAGAAACTCCTGCAATACCACAGAGTGGCCACACATAAGGACCATTGATTTACTTCAGCTTGTTGATCACAGATCTATTACTTCAGCAGACAGGCATTAAGGAACAAGGCAGACAGAATATAGGTATAGAATCCATCTGAAACATTAAGTCCCTTACTCCTGCCCCTCCAGCACTTTTTTGCAGATGAGATCATCCATCCAACCAGTGATATTTCTGGTCAGAGTCCTTCAATAGACTCTGTTATTTTTGCGAGCTTTGCCTAGCTGGGCAGGTTAGAATATTAAGATGCTCCTCCACGTCAGCGAGATGCTGTAAGGAAAGGCTTTGCTCATATGAGACTACTCATTGATAGACACCTTAAAAGAAGGCACTATCGCCATTCAGATACCCATCTTGAAGGGTTTTGTATTTACTTCTTGAAACTTTCCTCCTCTCCAACTTCTGTCTTCTCAGATACAGCTGGTATGACAGAGAAATGAAAGCTAAGAAAGAAACTACACTACTCCCTCTCTCCCACACCCACTGTGTTGAATTTGTTTAAATCTTTTGCTTCTACACCTTTATTCAAAGGCATTCAAAACACAATCACAGGCTCCTAGGATACTCATTTGATACCTACAGATATCCAGAAACCCTTACATGAATCAAAATCATTTAGAGTAGGTTGTCAATAAGAAAAACGTGTTCTTGGAAGGCTCAAGAAAAGGAGTACTTTCTAGGTAGAAGTGGTACTGGCACAGCTCTCAACCAGAATCTCTGAAGAAACTGCCAACAGGAGAACATAGTTGAAATCTGAAGCAACATTTAATGATAAGAAAAAAAAAAAAATCACAAGTAACATTAAATAGAAATATTCTTAGAAAAAGGAAGCCATGGCTTAAACATCTACATGGGGAAAAAAAAAAAATCTTTTCAGGAAGGTTTTATAGTTTTTCAGAAGTGAAACTGCACATGCTTGAAATGCTGCACTTCATGTACTGGAATTTACAGCCAGATTTGAGAGCTACAACACACCAAATCTTCTAAAAGTCAGCAGCATCTAATGGAACTGTAGGGCAGTAGGAAACCTCTCTTGTGGTGCAATGGTTTAAGACTTAGTTTATCTGCCATACACCACCATCAAAAACTTCAGGCTCACCAGCAGGATAGGACTTGCTTGCATGTCTGCTGCCACAGCTCACAAACTGGCACTTTAACCCCTGCTTAGCTTTAGGCTCAGCACAGCTAAGCAACATGCATCCTATTTCTGCCACTTCCGCAATGACTGTAGTAGTTACTAGTAGGAGAATTAGGCAGAACTGCCTTCAGCTATCACAGCTTGCCACAAATGGTATTGCTCAGCTCTTGGGTTCTGGAAGCCTTTTCAGTTTCACATTTCAAGCAGATTCAATACAGCTTACAAAGGAACCACTGCACAAATCCAGCCTTACAATGATGCATACAACTCTGACCACAAAAAAAACCCTCAAGAACTTAAGAACTTGCAAGTAGACCTGTCCCATTTCTTCAACAGTCAGTGTAAAAATAACACCCGTTTCCCCTTGACCTACTACATTGAATGCTTGAACTTTTACAAGGAAATGATCAACAACTCCTGCTATCACAAAGTCGTAAAGGAACATTTCCAACTCTTGTCTCGTATTTAGGGGCCAAAAACCATTCACATGGGGTAGGAAAGTTTAAGTTGGGGCTGCTACTGTATCTCCATTTCCACCAAAACCACCTTTTACCTTGAAAAGGCTAAATTTACTATATTTTGGTGATCAAATATACATATACTTTAATTTTTTTGAGTTTTTTAGGACTGTGCACATTTCCTCATTGTAACAGTACCAAAGAGCAAGTTCCTCTTTTAATATGATGGGACAAATAGTAGAGAGATCAATACACCTAGAGATTTTTAAAAGAAAACAAAATACGGGGGAAAAAAAGATTATTCTCATTTGACAAAAGCATAGTTCTGGATCACATGAAGCAAATCTATTCAGTCCTACATGTGCAAAAATCGGAATAGGACTGCAAATGCTATAAAGTATATGCAGTTCTTACACATGTGAACTCTATTTCAGATCTACTTCTATCCATGCTTCTCAGTAGAATTTTTTCCATTTTAAAGTAGACTTTTTAGAAGTACGAATATACATGGAAAATGCTAGAAAGATCAGTACTCAAAAAAAAAAGATACTCAAGCATGCAGACTTACTTGCATTCCCCAGGAGTACTGCAACCCCCATGGAGCAAATTACATCCTTGTTTACATACAGCTGTAAACAGAAAAAGATGTAGGCATCAGTCTGAGCAGCTAGGTGTCCATCAGTACAGCAGCAATCTGGAGCTGTTCAGGCAGGGCTTCTGTCATATGGCCTATTTTTTGTTTGTGCAAAGCACAGTGTCTTTTGCCATGTTCCAGTAGTTGTTGCTTCCAGCTAATTACATCACAAAACACAAGCCCGTTACAACTGTTTATGAAAAAAATTACTTCTGGTAACTCCCTGAAAAAGTTGCTTCTGAATAGGTTTGCTGGAAAATTGTCAGCACCAAAACATTTAGCAAACACAGTTATTTTTTAAATCTAGTATTAGACTGGTATTATTCTGGAAATCTCAAGCTTCAGAAGATGCATGACCTTGAGTAAGCACCAAGAAATGGTCTCGTCATTAACAGGCTTTTTACTGAAAAGAAAGAGAAAACAAAACCAAGAAGCCCTCAACAGAGAGAGTATGTCAAGTAATTTTAGTACTAATTACTCACTGTGACTGAAGGCAACAGGCAAAGAGAGTGGTACATTAAAAAGGATGACGACACTTGAATTTCTGTTCAGATTAAGAGCTATCAAAAAGCTTTCAGCTTTGCATACGTTATACTTGAAATTTTTCAGTTGCAAAAATAGTGTTACGAGGGCATTTTTAGAGGATTAAAATCTATGTTATTACTGATATCATCAGTATTCTAATAAAACCTTACATTAACATATGTAATATATCTTTTTGCTTCAAAGTTACATCACCATTGAATAAAGCCAATTAGTAAAAATACACTTCACTATTTCAAACTCTAAGTTTTTTGTGTAGCCCCCATAGCACACACTGCAAGCAATAATGTATCCTGTGCTGGGCTCCACTCTTCACAGAGGATGTTTTTTAAAAGATTCATATTCAAAGAACAAAGTCTGTATGTTACAGCACTGACACTATGGAAATATCTACTGCAGTTTATAGCTATCACATATACATTAAAGCTAATCTAAAATGAAGCAAACAATACTACCTTGTTTACATTCTTCTCCCATCCAACCTTCCATGCAGGCTTTGTTTCCATTTTGATCACACGTGTAGTGACCAACAAAATCATCTCGAGGGCCACAAAATTTATTGCACAAAGCACTGTAGTAATTTTCATCACACTTCACTCTTATTTGTACTTCAAAATGGGCAACTGGACCATTAAATTGTAGTGTCTTCCATCGATCTTCTGGGTTGATCATGCCAGCATGTGCCACTCGCTCTATTAACAAGTCTTCACCTTTTTAAAAAAAGGTAAATTCAACAGGTGGTAAGTTTGACAGTACACAAGAGCATATAAATTCAAAATAAAAGCACTCAACTGGTTAAGAGAAAACCTAGTAAAGAAAATGTTAACATGATAAAGATCTACTGTATAACTGAATTTTCCTCTGCCTCGCAAAGTTCATTACAGGAAGGCCAATTTTAAAAAGTGTCCCAAAGGAAATATTAAAAAACCCTGGAACATAATCCATAGGAAATAGCTTATTTTTCAAGGCAGCCAAACATACCCACACCCACACGCTGACAACTAGCAGCTTTATCTTGATCTGAGGCTCTTTTTGCCTCCTTTTTGTTCTTATAAAATTGCAAAATCCACATAATCTACTAGCTGAGATACTGAAATTATCTGGTGTAAGTTTAATTCTAAAAATAAAGAAAACACAGTGTATTCAGTTTTCTACAAAATTACTACACAATAGTAAATGCTCTGGCAGACTGGCATTATGTACATAAACACTGGCTTGTTCCTGTTTTATCATTCTCTCTACAGTAAAGGCAAAATATCTTTAACAAGTATTTCACAGAACACTTGGTATAGCTAGTACTTGATGTTTTGAGAAGAAATACAAGTGAACCCAGGATTGTCAAGGGGCCATTCTCAACTCTGTATCCTGCTTATCCTCATCCCCAGTGGAACTACAGATAATTGTGATCCCTGCTGCAATACACTCAATAATCATCCTGCCTTGCACTCACAAAGCGCAGCAGTGCTACTACTGCGACGTTTCATCACCTTCAACCAGATGTGCACAAAGTATCAACATGGGACAAGAGGATCCTAGGATACAAGATTATGGAACTGCCAAAACAAAATATTTTCATTTTTACAAATCTTTTGTATTTTCATCCATTTTATTCTTGATATAGAACCTTCAGTACTAGGACATGAGATGTGATTATAGTTAGTGCAATTAAATTACACAACTGCTTCAGTAAATGTCAAGAATAAGCAAAGCACAGTAAGTGTAAGGGTAGACGGTGAGTAACTTCAAATGTTTTTGCTATTCAAAGCTGGTAGCATCCTACTGCAAGAGTTTTTCTAGGTGACTCTGCAAGCCACAGATGTAACTCCAAACACTGTTTAAGGACAAGAAAAAGGTACAGAAGCTCCACTTGTACACATGAATTTCATAACCATTTATGAAATAGATATAATAATGACAGCTCACAGCACCAATGTCCATTTTCTTTAAATAATGAGGATTCTTTAAAATGCATGTTAAAAGAAATAAAGAATCGAAATTTGCACACAGCAAGAGGTTGTAATGATAGTGAGATCAAGTCTAAACTGCAGATTATTAATGATATAAACACACCACATTGGTCGCAAGCAATACTAAATTATCGTTTTCAGCAAATGCATTTCACCTACTTACTTTCCATAGCTCATTAACCTGTTTAAAAAATGAAACCAAAGGAGTGCCTGATTCTCACCTGGAAAGTTAATGAAAGCACAGGGGTATCCTGTGTATCTGTTACCAAAGCTGTGCTTCCCCCTCAGCATGTAAAAGGACTCCAGTGACAATTTTCAGTTACTCCAACATTAATGAAAAAGGCAAGCTATGGAAGTAGTAGGTTCTGCAATGTATTTTGTTATCTTAACATCTTTTTTCAAGCTTGCTTCTACCATAAAAAGTATATAACATATATATTATAAATATCATAAAATTATAGAATAACGAACCTTTTAAAGCTACTTTAATTAAGAATTGAAAGGTTCTTAAACTATTAAGAACTCAAAGTATCTCTCTGGCTGCTTTAATATTAGTATTGCCATGTGCAGGTTACAATTCATGCTTGCCTGGACTAGTCTGCATAAAACATTTTACGGCTAGACAAGATACATTGAAGTCTATCCCTCTTCTTTAACTCTAATTCCTAAATGCAAACTCCTCTGCCATCCAACACCACTTGTTCACTCTGCTACCGTCCAAGAAACCTCTTGGCTAGAAAAGGTTGCCTGCATTTTATTTTTGACTGAACAGGATATCATATCATCAGTCACCATTAAAAGCTTCATAATTAGATTCAGTATCCTTTCATAATTTTATTCCTCTCTAACGACTATTGATCTGAAAAACTATAAAGGAAAAAAGCTGAATCATTGGATGGCCAAGGAATTTGACCATGCATTATAGAGCTATTTTCCAGCTATAAGCAGCACAGACTCATTAAAACCAGCTGCAACAGCCACCACTATAAAAGTGCTTCCTGAAAGTGCATCAAATGGACTGAAGAACAGGTCTCAAGATTAAAGGGGCAGCATATATATATATAAATATTAAAAAAAAAAAAAAATCTCATCAAGCACCTTCAGGCTAAAGTTGATTCATCAGACCCAATTAAACAACTTTAACAGCTACTGCAAATAAAACTGTGCAGAACAGTCTTCTTGATACTTGGGGTTGAGAACAGGAGAAATAACCCAACAATCAAACTTAATCTTCACAAATTCCTCTGAAAAAAGAACGTATTGAGTCTTAAGAGGTTTTTCTCTAGCTTATATCAGTAAAAGTAGGGCTTAACAGCCTAAATAAGCAAGGCAAATAATTTACCCTGAGCCACAAAAGGACATCAGCTCCAATCCACTGAGTTTCTAATACTAAATTCTTCAGTATGAAAGCATGAAAATTCTGCTCTACTTCAAATTTAAAACTAAATGCAAACAGAAGGGGCATCTTCCAAAGAGATCTGTAATCAAAAGAACGTGTTCCTCCCCCACAACGACAAAGTTTTTCTGAAGGTATTCAATCTTTCACATTTACCTGTTTTGATATGACAAGTTTGCTTCCTGCACCTTAGGAGTTCACACAACATTACTTTTCGCCTTCAATAATGGCAATAAGCAGCATAACTGAATTTCTGTGGTTATTTGTCAAAAAAGCAGCATACACTACTCAAATCTACACCCCTCCTCCCCTCAAGCAACAGGGCTTCTTTTCCTTGATTACTACGAAGTTTTCTACAATCGTTTCTATAAAAGCAGATAGTGGTGCAGGTATTTACATAAAAGGAAATGATGGCTAAAAGGTGGTTCTTGAATCAGTGTTCCCAAAGCATCTGATTTTTGGAAAAAGCCCTATCCGAAGAGTATTTAACATTGATGGTGCAATCAGGAACCATAACTACAGCCAGATAAGAACGCCACTCATCAACACCCTAACTTCTAGCAGAGGTCAAGCCAACAAGCCACTCACAGGGCACTATAAAAAGTGATGCTCATGGCTCCTTGCAAGAAAACACACACATGGTGGCATATGAACTTCACACCCAAAGTAACAGGAGGTGCCCATCTCAGGAACCATAGTCTGTTCTGCCTTTTTCAAGCTGAGTCTCCTAGAGACTAACATGAAAGAGGAAGGCAACCACTGCATCCCTGCAGTCCACATGTAGTCAAACAGACACATGCTACAGACATGCAGATGCCAGGTTGCTTCTAATGACAGCACTGGGTTAGGCGTCGCCAAGACTCCTACTACACAAATAGTCGTTTGAGTTGGCAAACTCCTTACCTGGAAAGTAGCATGAACTGCTGGGACAGATGACAGGCCCTTTACAGTGACTTTGTATCTAAGGCACTTTCCTCTCCCCCTCCTCCACCCTCACAAAGCAAACAAGCAGTAACATTACACTGCCACAAGCCTCCCCCTGAGCCAACCCTGTTGCATAGAGGAGGAAAAAAGCGTAGACGTAATTCAGGAATCAGCACCTGAAAGCCCCTCAGAGTTTATAGTTTGACGTAACTACTGAGGAAACATTTGCCCTGGCAAACTTGTTCTTGAGAAGTTACTTTACAGATCTGCTCTGAGCACCCTTGCCTTGCTTTTGAGGAGTGTAAGGAAGAACACAAGATCCTGGGCCATGGAGGGAGGGAAGAATGAAAACTGTTCTAAAACCTTGGAGTTCTTCACTAGAATCACCTCTTTCTAGGTTTCAGAGTGGGGGGTGCTGGTTGTCATTTTGTCTAAGGCTTTTTGGGTAGGTTGCTGTTGTCATGTTGGTTTTGGTTGGGTTTTGGGGTTTTTTTTTGGTGGGTTTTTGTTGTTGTTGTTTTTTCTTTAAATACCCACTTGGAAGTCCAAGCTGGAAAACACGACCTGCACTTAACTTTCAGCCTTATATGAGCCAGGAAAGCAAAACTCCCCTTCTGCCATTAAAGGAAAGCAAAACCTGACTTTGGAACTAAATAATCAGCTTATGAAGAGACTCTGTCAATTACTTTGATTAATCTTTCTTACAATAGCAAGAGAAGACACATGTAACCTGATCCAGAGATCAGCTCAGTGTTCAGAATATGATAGGGAGCTCAGATTTCCACAGATATTCTCCTCACCCCTCCAGGAAGCAGATAACTGTCTTTTCTCTGAAGGAGTTACCATATTCCTTTTCCTGTTCTCTTACATATGATCTTTTACTGATCTGTCCCTGTCTGGCAGTTCAGTAGTCCTTGGAGAAATACAAGGAAGTGTCTTTACATCTTGAGGGATTCACAAGGTAAAACTTCCTGGAAGATTCCTTGCCAACACCACTCAAAAAACCAACCCAAACAACCCCCCCAAAAAATACCCAAAACAACCTTCAGCATTAAGAAATTCTTCCTAGGAATGTAATATGCAAATCTAGATTGTAGCATGGCAGAGTAACAGGTCTCTCTCTATCATAGAATCAATTAACTGTTTCTCTAGTCTGCTTATCAAGAGAAGAGCTTAGTTTATCTACTGCCAAATTAGAGGCTAAAAAAGCCTTCCTAACATCACATGGCAAACCGTCCACATTGCAGGTGCATTACAACTTGACAGCACCTCTCTGGCAGCCTATATTAAATGAAAGTTCACTTTCCATTAGCAGGTTCTCATGAAAACTAAACTGTAATCTGACACTTATATAGACTCCCATTGATCATGGAAACCGTTAAACTAAGAAGTTGGCCCACTGGTCCTCCAAAACACATTGTACATCCAGCTGCCTAAAGTTCGACAAAAAAAAAAAAACCAACAAAACAAACACATAAATGCAAGTAAACAGAACTGTCAGAGCATGTTAAAAAACTAAAAAGCATAAGAAAGACTTATAAAAAGCCTCAAGTAACTGTCCCCTTATCAAGCACATTTAAAAAGAAACTTGTGTTTTAAAGCTAGTTTTGCCAAAGGATTTTGCAGATTTTAAGACAGAAGTTCATGTTGAAGATCATGTTGATCCCCTTCTACGCTAATCTCACAAGTTGATCTGCCATCTAAAAAACAGGGCATGAATATTCCCATATTCACTGTACTAGCTGCCCTTAGGTAAAATATTCTGAAACTGAAAACTGTTTGAAGGAATTAATTTCATATAGTACTTTTTCAACAAAGCATTCAAAAAGATGCCTCCAATCTGTTGCTATGTGGAATATCTGAACTTATTCAAGAGTCAGGCCCACTCTGCTCAGCACACAAGATCTTACTTTGAATACTGTGGGAAGTATCATTCAAGAAAGCTGCAGACTAACTGCAGAGTTGCTGCAACGTGAATTACTAGTTATCTAAAGAAAATATACCTATTAGAAAAGGCTGAAGAAGCTGTTTGACAAGACAAAAAAAGCTTAATTCTACCAGAGGGAGGGCTCAGGAACCAACTACAAACTCATCATTACTTCGTCTATCATTGGAGATAGAGCATGTCAGGAAAAGCTAACTTAGGAAAGCCTGTCAGGAAAATGCAAGTGGGACTGATCTGAATCTTCAGGGAAAAGGGCCTTCAAACTCTAACATGGCAAAGCTCCATTGCTGTTAAGGCTAATTTTTTATGCTTGTTGCATGGTCAATGAAGCTGCAGAGAACGGAATCTATAGTTAGAAACTGATGATGATTTGGGACATAAACCTTTGCTCTCACCATGTCAAAACATTTATCTTCCTCTATATTGATCCCAGTCAAGATTAAGGAGTCCAATAACCATAATAAAATTCTGAAGTTCATTTAACATTGATTATTTTAAGCCAGGTTTACAACCATTACCAAAGAGTACATTCAAGCTGGAGTCCTACAATATGGCAACCAGCATCTTCATATGCTTTTGAAGAATTTGTACAATAATCTTGTTTATCTTCATATTTACAACCCTGCTCCAACACTGAGCATTAGCATTTCCAGACTGGAGATGCAAGGTAACTTTCAGCAGTTAGAAAGAAGAAACTGAAAGCTGAAACTTTCAGTTTCTTGAGGAGAAACAAATGAAGAAGGAATCATACCACTATTTAGAACACTTTCATCAAAAACATCAAGCATGGTTTCTGTATGGAAAACAAGAATGCTTATTTGTTTACCTGATCATGAAAAGTATTGCACAACATGGTTATGGGTAAACAGAAGAATCTGAAGGGCAACTCTACAGCACAGACAGTTTTCCTTTTAAAAAGAAAAGAGCCTACCATGATTTTTCAACAGTTTTAAAGCTAGTTATTAAGAGTCATGTATTACAAACTTCACTTTTTCTCATCCATTCTTTTTTCTAACAATATTTTTTACCAGTTCCTAACCCAATATTCAGTGTTTGAATTTGTACATGCCCATTACTTAGGCAGCAGGCTTGCATTCAGACTGATTTGGAGGGATGGCCAACTGCAGCAGCGTGCCATTTCTCCCTTTCCCAATCCGTGAACATGCAGCAGAGAGTAAGTGAAAACTGCAAGTTTTACAGAAATACTCACCAGCTTTTGTGTCATTATCCCAATCCCATGCTTCTATTATTAACGTGAATGATCTCTGAAACGAAACAAGACACCAGTTAGACAGTAATAAAAACTGTTACAGAGACACAAAACAGTGATTTGGAATAAGCAAATATTGCTGCTACAAGAAAGCCAACTGAAAGCAGTTAAAAATTTCACTTCTCTGCTGTCATGTGAAAGTCCTTAAAGGCATCTTCTCAAAAGCATGAAATACAACAGCATTAAAAATTGTGGGGAAAAGCATGCTAACAGCAAAATAAAAACATCCCCCCCACACACACCAAGGGCTGAATTATTATTATTATTCACCTCCCACTGCATCTAATTCTCATCTTTGCTTAGCCACAAAAATCCTTTTTCAGAAGTAGCTCTAAAAGGTTTGAATTACATGAGGGGTTCTGAGCATTGGGAAACAGCTAAGATATTTAAGACTTAATAAATGAAGACCAAAAAAGAGGAATAAAATCAGAGCGATCCTTTAGGAAGCACAAAAAAGATCAGTCTATATAACAGATGTTTACTGTTTTGTAGAAAAACATATCTAAAAAGAAACAAGAGACACACAAATTCACCCTTCATTTATCAAGAATTTAGAACTCTCATGAAGGGAGTAGTGTGAAAAATGCACCTGCAAAAGATATAGCAGAAATCTAATTGTTAAAGGAAGTACACTTGGTAGCATACTTTCCCTGAGGAAAGGAAAAGCATGATTTCATGCATTTTTAAAACTATTTGGGAAAAAACAACCCATGAAGACTTTACTTCACTAAAGCAAGGCTTGAGGCATTTTTCTTGGTTTTATGACCAAATATGTAGGTACAGATGTTGACACTCAAATATGAAACTTTTTTTCTAAAGTTACCTTATGCATACATTATGTGTTTACCTGTTTTGAGTTTAATAAGAGTAGCAGTCAAACCTTTCAGCTTTGATAGATTCCATCTTGTCTAAGTTAACATTGAGAATCTCACATACATTTAAAACCAAGGAAAAAAACCTCGAAGAACAGAAAGAGTTATTGCACCACTATCCCAAAACTCTCATTTATACATCTCCGTGCTTAGAGGCAAAGCCACACCAAAAACTGAAGCTCGTTAAATACAGCAGAGACAAGCCTTAACGTGCGCAGAATTCACAAACTAATGATCTATGAATTCACATGGACCTGGGGACTTATAGCCATGAAATTAAAAGTAGCATCTTAGGAAGAGGATTATATAAGAATTCAGCTATTTTTCATAGAGTTCTTAGAAATAATTTACCGTTGCATAAAGTGATGTACATTTTTACTTTGAGATAGCTCACAAGTGCTTTGTACACCTCTCACCTCCCCACTAAGGAGGAATGATTGTAACACTGAAATCTCTGCATTTCACAGCAGCAGAAAGATTAGTGCAGCCTCTAAGCAGAACAGTCCTTTGCCTGAGCTCCTTGAATACTACAACAAGGGATCAGTCTATTCAGAAATGCACTTAACTGTGCGTATTTTTCTATTGCTTATTTGCATTATTACTTAGTTATATTAAAATATAAACTACAAACTACGCCTCTCAAAAACAATTCTTCTGTACTGCCAGCTTCAGACATATACTAGAGAAGATGATTTTTCATTATTGAAATAGATAAAAGTTTAGCAGTAAATAGATTACACTCAAAGGAGGGAAAAAGGAAGCTCAGCAGTGACTAAACTGGACAGAGGCATACTTGAGCTTGAACTGCCTTTAGAAAAAGACAACTGAAGAGATCAGCTGAGAAAGTAAAGCCCTCTACTTCTAAGGTATAACCACACAGCACAACTCACAGCTCTTTTCAAAAAAATTTGTGAAGCATTTCAGTAGCTTAATACCCCAGTTCCCCACTCTCCTCCCCGCCCCCTCCCCCCCACCCCAATCTCTGCATTTAGGGAAGGATCCTACTGTATTCTGAAAACACTACCACTCCTTAACATCGCTCTCCTAGACTGCCACTTGAGAAATAAACACAGAGTGAATAGTACCAGAAAATAAGTATTACATAGTATTGCCCTAATGTTATCTTCTGGCAGTTCCAAGTTTCCTTACTTTGGATCAAAATTAAGTGTTAACTTGGGCAGATTTCTACAAAGCAGTGCATAATCCAAAGCGTTCTTATCCATCAGCTTTTAACAACTGATCTAACATCTCTCAGCCTTCCTGCATTCCACTGATTCATATCAGAAGTACAAAACAGTATTCAAATGCTTCCAGATGTCCATTTACTCATCTTTTGTAAGTGCTGGTCTTCCCTACTGCAAATTGGCTGTTGCATTTGACTGCCCACACAGGCTAAGGAGGAAAAAAATTAAAGCTGGACTTGTCTTAGGAAACAGACTAGTCAATTCTGCCTTCCTGTCATTCCACTTGAAAGCCGCTTTCTATCTTTGCCTAGGATGCTAGAGAATTTTTGCGAGTAAAGAGAGTTCCACACAATGCACTACTGCAGCATGCTCATGCTGGAAGGTATGAACAGGAGTAAAGAGACATACTACCAATTTTAAGATGCCTAAAATAAGGAGTCCCATTGTTCCAGTGGCAAATCTAGCCATCTAAGCTGGTGGAGACTGGAGCTGAAAATATTCCTCTATCGCCTTACAGAAAATTGACTGATGCACAGCTCTTGCAATATGAGGAAAACCTGAATTCTTGGTCAAAGAACCGACCTCTGCAGCCCGGACAGCTGGTGCTGCCTCCTGGTGGCAGCAGGACCAGGAGGTGGCTCTGTGAGCTCCAGGTTGCACAGGGCTGGTCCAAAGCATTAGCTTTTATCATCCTTCTAATGGTGACCATCAAGCTATATGTGCCCATCTATAAAAATCTGAAAGAACATACACAACAAAGACACAGACTATTAAATACTTTCACTTACTGGCATCCCATAGCCTCAGTTTCCCCACATCTACTTATGGGCTAAAAGGCTAGCACTTGGCCATTTACACGTGAGCAAGTGTACAGAGCGTAACATTTTAAAAAGCCTTGTAGTCACACTTGCAGGAAAGAGATCAGAGCTGTTACCCAAATGGCTGTAAGCAGTATCAATCTACGAATGTCTATTTACTGGAAGATCAGTTTCAGCTGGGACAGTTCTCAGTTGTGCAACTTCCCACTTTCCACCCAGTTATAGTCACCCCTCAAAACCCCCTAACAGACACAGTAAGAATGTAACCAGAAGAGAAATCAATTTCCACCTCTAGAGAAAACAGTTAAGGTTACCAGCTCAACTTTCCATCTCTTTCTCATCTCCGGCTAGTCAATAACTTTAAAAAGGAATTCCTCTCTGCAGTAGCACGATGTTGTGTTACAATTACTATACCTCAAAACAGGAGATGTATCCTTAATCTACTGGTTCAAAAAAAAACCCTCTTCCCCTCACCACAAGTATCAAGCCCTGCACTGAATATGCTTAAATTCTTCTTATTTTTGCAGTTCACTTTAATACAGCAGCTGAAAACTTACAAAGCAGCAGCCATGTTACTCATTGTTTATGGTATGCTGCACTGAGAGCTTCACAGTTATTGCTCAACTGTAAGACACGTTTGACTATCAAAAACATTTATTAGGGGAAATGTTAATATCCATACACTCACCCATACTGTAACCCTGTCCAATAAGCAGAATAAGAACCATAGGCTGAATAACACTAATAGATTAAATTTTGAAGAATATTTTTAGCTTACATAATGGACATCACAGAATCACAGAATGTTAGGGGTTGGAAGGGACTCAAAAGATCATATAGTCCAGCCCTCCTGCCAGAGCAGGATCACCTACATACTCATTTTATAAAAGCTCTACCATTAGCTTGCATGAGTCGCATCTGTACTCTTCAACAGAAAGTCTGAGACTACCCAGGATATCTTCTGCTAGCACCAGCTGCAAGCAAGTCTTCTGTAGCACATATATTTACACCAGACATATTTCTTAACTTGTGCTTATGAAAAACAGTTACAGAATTTGCATTAATCTCTTGTCCAGAATCTAAGGTCTACCCAGACTGTAAATCTAAACCCCTAAATATCATCCAGCATTGTACTGGCTCTCTCCAGCTTAAAAGCTATTTAAGGTAAGAAGTTCTCCACAGAGGCTACTGATGTAGGTACAAGCATGTTCAAGTTCTTGCATAAATCTAACTGAAAACTCCATAGCTTTTTAACAAGCATCCTAAGAAAGCCTTAGATACATGGGTCTTTTATGAATAACACACACACATACCACCACATCCACTTTTATAACTTGCACAGAACTCTTGCTGTGACATGAGTAGCAGCACACAGCTGTAGGACATACACATTCCAGTCTTATATACAAAAAGGAAGTATTTGTGCTCAAATCAAAAACCAGAAGATGTGTTAAAGGCTACAAGTCAGAAGAGCTTCAGCACACTTCTGCAGAGGAGTGTAACTCCTACAAAATGATTCTTGCATAAAGTTAAGTAGATACACCAAGTAGTTTGGAAAGGTAAAAATTAAGGCTGTTTATCCTGGTCATGCTGCTTCAGTTCTGTTTTTTCCTCAGTACTGGTGTTGACTAAAGCAACTTCAAAGCATTATTCCATTGTTTACAATAAACATAACACTCCCCATACTATCCCAGCGACCTCCTTTCAAGGAGGGGAGGAGGGGAACAAGACCTGTAAGATTGGTTTGGCGTTGTCTTTTTATGAACTATTACTATTAACTTGATATTTGCAAATCAACATTCAGAAGGTGGCTTTCTATTTTTGCAAACCAGACATGTCAGATTAGTCATCCCAATAAAGATGGTCAATCTGCTGACAGCACACTCAGTCAGGTATAGAAATTATATTCTCCAACTCAGTCTGAAAAACGCAAAAAGTGAAGGTTGAGCTGAAATTGGCATTTTCTGCATCAATAACATACTACTGTGTATTAAAATACCTTTATTCTAACAGACACAGAATTATTGTTCTCATGTGAATAAAGTGACTGACTGGAGTTTCTACAGTGAAAACACTTCAGAAGAAATCACGAGTTGGCTATGAAGCAGAAAAAAGCATGCCTCCTAAAGAAATCCAGTGCCCACCTTATTTTCCTGTTCCACAGTCACATAGCAAACACAAGGTCTCATCACCAGGTAATACCATCTCCTTTCAAACCTCAATCAAGGATAGGTAAACACTTGTATTTGAACATTTCAACTGCAAAAACAGGTCAAACAGTAGCAGCATACCACTATTATTACTACTAATCTAATTTTTGTAACTTTTGGAATAAGTCATCACCAATATTTCTTGTAATCAAGTCCACTAAGTCTTGATTAATGCAGTCAAATCTTGTACTTGCTTTCCTAAGATGCTTCTAGACAAGTGAGGCAAGCACAGGTCTGGGAGCTTCCCTCACCTTTTCTTTTTTCTTTTTCCTCTTTGAGCACCTCTCCCCCTCCCCCAAGCAGCTTGTTTGCCATGGAAAAAGCTGACTTCAAGACAAGCATATCCCATTTCCTTCCCCAGGAGCTCTGCAAGTTCTTATGACTTCCTCACAAGTAACCCAGAAGCACAAAGGGAGTAACGAAGAAATGAAGAAAGGTTCCGAGAAGGTCCATGACTCATCTTCACCACAGGTTTAGAGGCACACAGCTGAAATAAGTCAGCAGCTTGACTTTCTAGGAGCATATATTCCTCTACCAAAGGAACAAACATGCCCCATTTGGGGGGAGGATGGGAGACTGTTTTTTGAAACTTGAAGGATATTTCAGCCACACTCACATGCAAGAACTTGTCTGCTGAACACAGAGGCCATTCCACTACACAAAATCATAAAGGTAACCATCCTCTAAAATCCTCCTTTTTCAGTAAGCACCACTGACTGTATACAGAGTCCTAAACAAAAGCCTGCCCTTTGGAAACCAGGGCCAAACAACCCCATTTTGTTAGAACTGCTGTGGAAGGCCAGGTTAGAGTTCTGCAAACAGCAGATAGCACAAAGCAGTTAAGCAAGCTGAAGCCTCCTGTTCGAGAGCAATTACTGCAGTTATGCTTCTCTTGGACCAGTCACAAAGGCAGGATGATATTTACAAGCTCTGAAGTCCTACTGTTGCGTGAGGGGAACTCTTTATGAATCAGCCCCACCTGACAATCTTTAGGAAGTCTGTAAAACCAGAGAGTGGGAAGAAAGGGGTATTTTTTTGCCATGGTTAACAGCCAACAGGCTGATATCTCCACCTACATGAGTTGAAACACTTCATTCCACTCCCCCCTCAAACGAAGCAAAGTCAAAACTAGAGGGGTGTGTATGTGTGTGTGCATATGGGGGTGGAAGGGGGAAATCTAGATGTCTAGACTATTAAGACTCATTTCATTGCAAAAGAAGCACAAATAAAAACAACAGGTGAATAAGAATCAGTCTTGGAGTTAATATATCAAATTTAACACCCAGGTAGAAACTCACCTTCAGTTAAAGAAAATTACCCAGCAACTAGGTTGAAGAATCCTACCAACAACCAGCTGCACGCATCTAAAAGATAAAACAACTTCAAGGAGGAACTCAAAGGGGTATTACAACATCTATTTGGCAGTACCTAATGCTTTGTGAAAGAGGATCATAGTGGGCTTCTCTCCAAGCTGATCAAACTACTAATCATGACATACCTTACCAGATTAAGTATCTGTAAGAAGATCTTCAAGCGAAGGTTTGAAGATACTCCGATCCTGTTGCAATGGCAGAATGCAGAAGTTTCTCAATACAAGGGAGTTTTGATATATCATAGGACTGCAAAAAATTCAGTTGGGAGTTCTAAAGAAGTCACCTGAAGTCACATATTAGCTTTAGCTAATGCCCGTAGAAACAATGACCTGTTTTCAGGTAGCTCACAAGAGATCAAAATGCCATGTCTCCAACTAGAGCTCTTCAAGAGACAGCGCTAATACAGTCACCACAGACCGCAAGCAGAGCAAAGAGAAAGCCCTCCAGAGATCCATCTACACAGGAGAAGCTAAACCATAAGAAGAAAGACTCCACAAGCTTCTTGTAACTCACTACTGTAGACAGAAGCTCAAATTAAGTCTCACCCATTCAACCCTGTAGCAAGCGACAAGTGTCAGAGACAAAGCATTTGTTCCCAATAACTCAGTACTGACCCTGACCTTTGACAGCCCTCTCTGTCAGGCAGCTGCTGCACACAGAGCAGCAGCATCCCTGAGTAAAGAGGAAGGATGCACCTCACTAGCAAGTTTTCACGGTGCCAGAATGCTGCTTACTTTAAAAAGCTGCAGGAGATCTGATCAGGCAGTGGTCATGTCAGGACTTCATCTGAAAAGCTGATCTGCTAGCTACTCTCAGCTCACGGGACATCTTCTAGAAGAGTCCATCCCTGTTTTAAAGCAGTGCCCTTCACCATTACGTGCATAGAAGCATTGCTTGTCCTGTGGACTAGAAGTAATTCCTGCCTCTGCTTTTTATAGCTATCTGCCATTCATCCCCACCCTATTCCATCCCTGCTCCCCGATCCCAGCATATACACATCTCTGCTGTACTCAGGGACATTAAGTTCCAACTCCTGAGCTGTCAACTGCTGTCCCTTAAATTTGAACAAGCATCACAGGGTTAACTTCCAAATCATTTACTTTCCAGAAGTAAACAAACATAAAAGCATCAGTGAAGACTTAGCTACACGGGTACATGTGATCTTTTAACAATTTGCCTTTACTGAGATTTTCCATCAAGAAATAAGAACATCAATATTTAATACTAATCTATGCTATTAGCTAACATATTTTCCAGTTCTGTTGAAATACTTCTGTTTCACTGCAAATACCTCCCGCTTGTGCTACCTTTAAGCACCTTCTGTGTACCGCAGGTGTCAACAAAAAAGTATTGGTTTATAAAAATAATCAATACATCAACAGCAAATTAATTTTTTTGCCAACTGGATGAACAAAAACAATGTTTACAAAAATAATCAATTTTATCATCTTAGGTGAATGATCAGTAACTACAATTTTATTCTAGTGACTAGAAGAGGGGCATTCTAGATCTTCAAACCAGTTCTTAGACTACATACACAGTTCAATGTTAGAGATTATTTCTTTCTCTTTCCACAGTATTCTTTGTACCATTTGTAATGGGAGTATAGTATTTCAAATCTTGGTATTTAAACTTCCAACCTTGCTAAATGTAAACTAATTTTCAAAAAGCCTTATATAACCCTCAATGACACCTGTGACTTCACTATTTTGATCAAATTTTAATTGATAAGGAAAGGCTTCATAAAGTAAGTTTTGTGACTTGTCAGTTCCATAAACAGCTATTCCTTTAATCCAACGAAGCTATCTTGTTTCTAGCTAAGCAAGTTCCCTCCACAAGCTCAACACATGTTCTTTGATCAGATCACAGTAAGAGATCTGCTTCCCACTCTGATCCATGTCTGACTACTTTAATATTCAGAAGTCAGTAGGAAAGTGCATCCTGGCTAGAAGCGGAGGCTAGAGAACAAGGAGAAAAATAAGGAAAAAGACATTCAAAGTTTTACCACTATGTGATTCCGTAACTGAAGGTGGGAAGGAAGCAATGCAGTTCCCCTGTTCTCCCCCTCCCAGAAGATGGAATGAATACCATCCCGCAAGACTGAAATGTTAGAAATCAAAGGTCCAGAGAAAAGCAACCAGAAGGAACAAAGAATCAAATGATTTTCATGACAGGAATCAAAGAGGTGGCCAAAACTCCTCAGTCTGGAAGTGAGACAACAGAAATATGTCATAGAAGACTATGATGCTACAGAAGGCCCTGCCTTTTTTAGCAAGAACTAAAGGGCATCAAAAATAAAGCTAACAGGAGCTGCGGTCAGAGGAAACCAAATAAGAGAAGATGGCGGCACTTCATGGAAAGCTTAGCAAAACGGTACATTGGTTGCCTAAGGGCAAAGTGGGTTTAAGAGCTTTGTAGGTCCAAGGGCAAACTGGCACAAACACTGAGGTGAGAACCATCACAACTAGTTCAGGAACTTCCCAGGTTGAAAATAAAGCTTGGTAGAACAATGAGAAATTTTCTGTGTTGTTGCCCTTAGCCTTCCATGAACACTTACTTATGTTCCCTGAAGTCTGGTGTCAGTATGGGTGCTACTTCACTTCTGATGGCTGACATAAGAACAATAGCACAAAAAGAAAAAAAAGTATTAAAAAATTACACTGTAGAATCTTGCATGCCTGCCTGAGCCACTAGTATCTATCACAGGGTAATCAAAATCATAGCTAAGGAATGTTTGAGGGAAGAAAGGGAAGCCAGGAAAAACAAGAAATAGTTCTAAGTTATATTTATAATTATACCTCAGAACCCCTCCTTGAAAATCATGACAAATGTCATAAGTGAAAAACCAAACTGAGACTCTCCTTTCTGCAATACTGAAATGTCACATGAAATAGTTGCCATAAAAAAAACCCAAAAAATATCACCAAGCCATGTATGCAATACGAGTATAGCAAGCCATATACCTACTACCGTAGATGCAACAAATGCTATTCAGAAAAAAGACAAGCTGAGTTAGAGCTATTAACTGGATGATCTTACTATCTGGAATAAAGATTTAGGCAACTGCAGATTTCTGAAACTTCCCCTGAGGAAAAGGTAATCCAGACAGTCTTTTAAGAGTGATTAAGTCAGGTGACACAAAGCAGAACATACTGTCATCCAAGGCATGATAAGAGAAATGCATAAATAGAGAAGGCATTTATCATTTATTAACTAGCTGAAGACTGGCAAGTGTCAAGTGAAATAATAATCTTACTGATTTCATAGCAATTTTTCACACAAAAAAAAAAATCCAGCACACTTGTGATAAAAATCCTGGTTTAACTATAAGAAGAAAAAAACAACAGTATTTGTCTTGGGGAAAAGTAAACTGAGATTAACATAGAAAGGTAACTGAAATAATTAGGAAATTAATCTCCAGACTTTAGCTATTCTATTTACAGCAGTCAAAGTCAATCCCTATGGGCTCCTACGTAACATAGATGAAGGCTGGTGCTATTCCTAGTTCCTTTTACTCCACAAAGAACGTGATTCTGCACCATCTAGATATGTTGCTGAGCCAAGTATCACAATTCCAAACAGACACACTCTTCCACATATGAGCCAGCAAGAAATGCCTTCCCCATTAAAAGCCAGACCTCTCAGCCACTCAGGAACCGGTCTCTCTTAAAAATGAACAAAACAGCTTTCAAAACATCTCCAGTTTCTCTAAGCAAGACCAAAACAGCTTTCAAAACATCACCTATATTCTCCAGTAGGAATTAGGGGAAGAAGAGAATAAAAAGGGTGAAGACCAGCTTAATGTGACTGGCACAAAAGCTGTGAAGGCAGGACCATCTGTGACAGTCTGGAAATACCAGCTAATAAGAAAGAAGTAGTGTTAGAACTTTAAAGCTGCAAGTAAAAAAAGCCACAGGCTTACTGCTGAAGCTTCCCTAACTTGACTGAACCAACTCAAACGCAACACTGCTAACCATAAAACCCATCTTCAAATAGTGCAAGGGATCCCTATAATTACTCAAGATCCCAGACACAAACTGCAGAAAGAAGGTCCAAACTCTTCAGAACAACCCAGATTAATTGACTAGATGACTCAAAGATGCTCTTACATACTTTGTGTGGATACCTAAAATACTCCTGAAAATGGGAAACAGTAGATATATCCACTTAGCCTTTTGGGTCTGCCTCAGTAGGTACGTACTTGACAGTCACTAGAAGGTCAGCTCAGGGCTCAGACAACACAGATTGAGAATTTGAGCCAAGGTCACTAAGAATTCTGATATCAGGAAACAAGTTTTAGACCAAAAGGAACAACAGAGGTTGGTAAGTAAGAATTAAGACATTACAGGCCTTCTGGAGCCACATCTGTATAGGTAAACCTATTTCTGGTAAACTTTTTTAATTAAACTTTTGTACACTGTCCAATAGGGGGAAAGAAATGCCTTAAACATTTTGTTCAGTACTCACAGAAGATCTTCTCCTTGAGGTCTCTCACAAGTAATTGAAAAAGACTTCCAAACTCAATACCATTCAACAACTTAGTAAAACGGTTTTTCTTCTATGTAAAGGAAGTCCATTCCACCACGAACATTCCAATCTACAACAAAGAGCAGGGCAGATTTTGCCTGCATCTTGGAGGTTATCCTTAGACCTGCTGGAGAGAGAGGTTTATCATCCCACAAAAACCTTTAGGTGTGTAGAAAACAGGCCTCAAAACCTGACAGCTCTTCCATAGTTGCCTGAGCATTGCAATGCTCCTTTCACACATGATCACTATGGAAAAACAACTGATACTATAAAGAAGGTTGACATATACAAAAAGTAAAATGCACATGAAGATAGTCTTAATGAACCATCCTGTTCATCACTTCACTTTCTTTCAAACAGCTGATCAGAGCTAAAACACAGAAGCGTTAATACAACCAGCAAATACCAGTGCTCAGAAGCAGCATTAGTCATCCTCTCCACTGTCACAGCTTCCCTCTGCTGGTTAATTTACCTAATACACTAAACCTTTACACAATCTGATTAAAAGTTAACTGATCTATAAATATCTTTTAATATAGGTGTTAATGTGTCCATTCCAATGTGGTCTTCTGTAAAGCAAACTGGGGTATAAAATAGCATCAGCAAGCTTTCCTTCTATACCTTAGAAGAAATCAGATAGCAGAAAAGACAGTCAATCACCAAAACAAAACTGTTTCAAATATAACAACTACGAAAGCAATAGAATTTGGTATGCTATACCACAACCCTACTGAAAGAAGAGGTAACATCCTACTAGTTTACCTGAAGGTAGTCAAACAAGTGCCACAATTTGTATTGTACCTGTCTCTCAAACAGGAAAACCTAATGTAACCTTTCCTGGTTTCATTTCTTTTTGATAGTTCAAGAGCAGAAGCAGCAGGAAGGAAAATAAACACCACGTGCATCAACCCTCCAAGTCTGCTAGAACCTCAAATAGCCATCTCTTCCATCCTATTCAGGAAGAACACAAGGTGTTGATTTTTAATTGAGATTAAATCAGAAGTTACATCCATGAGATAAGAGTAGCAAGTCCAGCAGATGTTTCTCTGCTAGTATCCTCTGTTACTGGACAAAGAGTCAGAAACTTGCCTGAAAACACTGTTTTAGACAGAGGGTCACGGGATTAAGTTTCAATAGACATAGATCGTTATACAAAAAGGAAATAAACAAGCTATTTGCACCTGACAATACTTTCATGACTACACAGCTGTTCAGATACAGTCCTCTCCACCACAGCTGGAGCTACCACTAGCAGTTTCCAAAAATCCACTGAGTTAATTCAATAGCAAAGAACAAAAGAAAGTATGGATGAAATTCACAAACAGAGGAAAAAAAAAAAGCCTTTTAGAACAAGACAAGTACAATACCATACAGACAGTTGGGTACCATCTTAACATTTCATTAGATTTAAGCAGAAGCTTTCAGCCCTGCTACCACCTTTGAACTGTTTCAAACAAACTTGATATTAGCCAAGTATCCATGTCTTACTCTTCCTAAAGTTTTGGAGGAAGTCCAAGATAAATTAAACCCATTATACATATGCTTTCTTGTTGCATTAATGAAAGTGTAGCTAGATTGTCTCTTTTGAAGTGTATAGAACAACCATGAAGACCCATTAATGGTTTGTGCAAGACTTGTTCTATGCTAATATTTAGAATTCAAAGATGAACTATTTTTTTTCTTCCCCTCCCTCCGCCCTCCATGTGGCATGGATATTAGTGTCCTCTGGGCACTTTAAGCCATGCATCATTATAATTTCATCTTGAAGTCAAGAGGGAATTAAACTAACTATGTAATAACATACTTTAATTATTGTTCTAAACACACAACACCTGCATGCACTCTCTTTTGTATTGGAAATATGCATACTAAGAAGGTAGGCAAATACAGAGGGGGGGAAAAAAAAATAGATATGCCCCCAAGTTCCATGTATGCAAAGTTTCCAGGAATAGTGTTTTAATCTTAACCCGTTTAAATTATGCCAGCTGTTGATAGCACTGCAGTCTTTCCCTTTGTTTTTGAAAAACCAAATGCCCACAAAAGCAATTCAAGCTAATGAGCCTAGATGTCTTGCCCTAGGAAGAGGAGAGGCCCATACTCAACCTCTGTTCCTAAGGGAGCCCAGAGATTAGGGTACTGTTTTTCTAAGTCCTCTTTAACTGTCTCATCAGTCCTACCCAACTGAGTCAACTACAGAGCTAGCTGGGCAGCATCAGTCACATCTGAAAGCAGACATGTGAGGCAAAGGCTTCGCTAGCCCACAGCGACGGCAACAGCTGACTGATCGTATAGCTCCAAACAACATGCAAGGAACACAGATGTCTAGGTTTTATTGCTACAAGTCACACAATAGTTGCGGAGACACTTTGAACATATTTACACTTATCACATAGATTACAAATTTTTTCAGGGCTAGTAAAAGAGATGTCATTAAGCCAGAAAGAAGGGATAATGCACTTAAGTTGTCCTTCATTTCAGCCCCAAAATGAACATTAGCTCAGTTTGGAATGTCTGCACATGCTGAAGAGGCTGGCAGAGAAACAAACAGAAAACACCTTATTTCAAT
>NW_009703019.1:588-10388 GCF_000703405.1 Apaloderma vittatum | reverse complement strand
CTTTCCCTTACATCCTCATCAGCTATCTGAACCAGGACACTGCAGACACAACCAAAGCTATAACAGTAATTTGCTCTTCTCCACAAATTTACAGGTATAAGTTGAGCAGAAAAATAAGAGTCACTTATTTTTTGGTGCAAGTTCTTTCATGTAGATCAACACATACAAGGAACTTGAATGCAAGGATCAAACAGGGATTCTGCACACAGACATGCACACTTAGTAAAATATACATAGTAGTACCAGATTTTGATGGGGGAAAAAAAAAAAATCTATGAACATATTCCTGAAAGAAATGCTTGTATCATACTCTACCAGCAGTTCTTTGTTGCTGCAGTAAAACTTTATCACGTTTGCAGCACCAACCATTACACTGTATTTAATTACCATTAAAAATGAACCGCTTACAGTGGAAAATAAACACAACATAGAACAGTATATGTAGCTACAATTCCAAGGTACCTATCTGAATATATGACCACTGACACTTGATTAATGCCACCAAAACAAAGTATCATCAGAACTTTAATATCAATTATTACCTTTCAGATTAATGTAAACTGGAGGGGATCTGATATAGCTTTATATTACAAATCAGACAAAACACATAAACCAACGTGCCTTTGGAACTAAGGGTTTGTGACAAGTGTAGCAAAGTACACAGAACAACCTTTGAAAGCAGGCTCTGTAAATTTACACTAAGGAAGTGAATTGAGTGCTTCTTTATTTTTTCCTTCTCCCATTGACATAGATGTGAAAGCTACAAAAGGGAGATTATGCCGGCAAGTCTTCAATTTCATTGCTGACCCCTAGTTACTTCTTCAGTAGATACCAGTGTTACAGCTTTCCACATGAGTATCAACGGAGAACAGAATGAAGCCACATAAAGTAAGCTAACATTAAAAGAAACTGAAGACTAATTTTGCTAGTCAAAAGCTAGACTTTTATAACTCTAGAATATGTACAAATATTTTTCAGTTTCTTTATTTCTTCATTTGCCACCAACTCTTCCGCTGTTCTGTCTTCCCCAGATTCCTTGGCAAACTTGAAAATCCATTCTAAGGGCTTAGGGACAAACAAATTAGCACTGACAGCAAGCTGCCACAAGTCAAGACTTTCTTTTCCTACCAGCTCAAGCTTGTTTTATTTACCTTACATTTGCAGTGATCTGCAACTAGGTATGAATAGCTTGAGAAGATCTGTTGATATGCAACAGTTGTTTTTCTAAGTCCTGTGACAGTTAAACAGTGGATGGTGAGAATCTAACTCCAGGACAGGCAGCATTAGAAAAAAATTGATCTGAATTCCAGAAATTAACCTCTAAAGAATTGCCACCAGCTAGGTTTGAGCAACCAGTTTACCCTTTACCTCTTACAGAAAGGGAGATGGGAAGTGACCACAAGCTACAAATCATACAATCCTGAAGTTATCAGAGCTAAACAACAAACATCAGAAGGCACTGCAGGAACACTAAATATTTGACAACGAGCATCTTAAGTGTGTATGCAAGGCTAAACATTTCAGTTTCTCTACTTCCTTCCCTTCTCACTTTCTGACAGAAGAAAGCACTGGCTGGTGTGGATGAATCATGGAAACGATACTCTATTGGAGACCTTTAAAAAACAGATAGATACAATACTAAAACACTTTGGGCCTATATATAAACATATGGTTTAAACAACACTTTAAAACCAACACAGGAGGTGCTATCAGCTCATTGTTGTGTACAAAACCCAATCATTAGTGAGGTGCAGCAGATCGTTTTACTTGATCTTAATAGTCCAAGTAAACATGGTCTGACTCCTAGACTTGGCTGATCACATGCAGCCAGTTACATTAAAAACTCTATGTTGCGATATAAGGAAAATCATGTTATTGTAACAAAAGAGAATTCAAACTATCAAAAGCACCCCCCCCAAAAAAAAATGAACATAGTGTAAAAGAAAGTAACTGCCACTAAAATTTATCAAGCAGCAGCATAGGTTGTCTTAAAACAACAGGAAGAGTAGTAAATGCTGCCAAAAATTTCACACCCTAAACCACTTCTACTTCAGTCTTGATTGGAACAGATCAATAATTAAGCTATTTACATGTTTCTCAACTTACTGCTTCAAGCACCTGTCAGTCAAGTGTCCTAAGTAGAAACAAGCTCCCTAATTAGAAACTTCAGTTCTCCAGCTGGAATCCCAGACCTTTAACATCAAAAGTATAGATCACATTTTAAGGTAGACATTTCAATTTTTCAACACTATGAACAGAATTATACATATTCAGGGTAAAAAAAAAAAGGAAATTAAAAACCCTGCTTTATGTCTTGGCTTAACTGGCAGCTCATTCAAACTTTAGGAGTAAGAAAAGCTAGCTCTACCTGAAACTAGCCTTTTCTACCATTTGTAGGATACTGCATCAATATTAATATTGCCTACTCACTAAAAGCCTGGAATATTAGGTGCTTAAAGTTACTTAAACTGGTATATGCAGAGTACTAGGAAGCAGAGGAGAGACTAAAGATCTAGTGAACTATCTGGAAGTAGAAGGGGCAGTGCAAGAACAACTTAAGAGTGATAATCAAGTAGAAATGAACAAAATACACCGGAACACATCTTGCTGGGGACAAGATGTATGTAATCAGGACTTTTGAGCTCAAAGCAGGACGTAAATAGATTACAGTTTATGTACTAATACTCCAGTCTTATCTCAGATTTAAAAAACAAAAACAAACAAAAAAACCTAACTTCAGAGAATGAGCACTTGTGCATATGTCCAAGGGATATATAATTGGTTACTCAAGGACTATTAGGCTGTTTCTTAGCAATCTCTGCAAGCTCTAATCAAGTAAGACTGTCATTTAGCCTTGAAATGCCTTACCAATTCCATTTAATGCAGCATTCTAACTGTTACTGAGGAGGAAACAGTCATTTCAACCACAGATAAAAATCCATCCTTACTATGTGTTTTGGTCAAGAGTTCCTCTTAGCACTTGCTACCAGAAGATATTCATGTCAAATATGATTTTTACCCTTTGTCTCCGAAACAGCAATTAACAAAATAAACCTTTAAACTTCCTCCTTTTTATACAAAAAAAGGCTAACTACAACTCCGAAAAAAAAATTACCTTGGGAATAAAGTCTAATAAACAAGCCTAAGCTATGTCTGAACTCTTAAAGAACATATTACAATAGTAAAATCATTCTCCAAATATAATTGCAAGAAAAATGCTTAATATCAAAAGCAGCAGTAGAGGTACTTCAGGGAAATCGCAAGCATTTATCTCACAGAGCTGGATGATATTTAAACCTTTGGTGACGCTGAAATTTAGCTACTATGTTGGAGAAAATGGACTTCTAAAACCAAGTATCTTTCACCAAAATTCTGGACACCAGACTAGAAAAAAAGCCAAAGAAATCTGAGTAACTGAAAAATACACTCATCTGTTCAGTCCTAGTTTAGCTTCATTGCTCATTTACAATATCATTGGACACATGACGGTCTCCACTCAAGACAGCAGTCTTTAAGCTTATACACAGTATTACAGTAAGCAAAGGCACCAGAAGTCTGTGTTTAGATCAGGGATGGGCACTCCTGACTCAAGATGATCCACCTCCTGCTCATATGACAGCTGAACATGGAGCTCAAAAGCCACCAACTGGATACAGCAGACAGTAGTGCCAGTGATCATCTATGATCAAAGACCAATCAATTTTATACACCCACTAATCAGAAGACAGAGTAGCTTCCTAACACGAAGCCCAGAGGCACCAAAGAGAAAGAGAATGGTGGAGGTTACTGCCAAGGAACAGCAGCAACTATCCTTTGGGTAATCATCTGGCTAAGCGTTAAGGAGCCAGAAGCAATGCCAGTGTATCCTCCTTCCTCACTCCGAGATAGCCTCTCTCCTTCCAAATTGGTGCTCCCAAGCTTCTTCCATATCAGAGGATTACTAGCAGCCAGAATTGGAGAGGACCAAGGGAAATTAAATTGACGTGCTAGCAGGAAAGCAACCCTCCCTTTTTAGTCTCTTCAGTAGGCTGAGAAGCTCTGAACTAAAGCAAGCCCCACACAGAGTTGACAAAACACTGGTCTTGTTTTCAGAAGAGAAGGGAGGGAAGCTTTCAGAAACACTGTAATTTAAAGCTTCTGCAGATGATTAAGTATACAATGTGATCACAGCTGCTTTATGAACTTAATAAAGTAGTTTCTAAAGTATGTTCATAGTAAGTATTTCAGAGCCAACACTCACACAAAGCAACACCTACAGGAAAAACAAGAGAAGGAGCCAGACTACACAGAAAGGGTGAATACCACTCATTTCACCTACGCTCGATGGTGGTGCTCAAGAGAGGCCGGCCAGCCAGCCACCCGGCCACAGACATAGGACAAAGAAAAGTAATTTTAAAAGTTAATAAATAAATAATCAAATACCGTAATTCACCTTGCACATCTGTCTCAAATACAATCCTTCCCATACAAGAAAAGCTCTGTGGCAACTGATTAATGACAAATGTAAAAATGCACTAAACCATGTCTGGCATTTTTCCATCCAGAAAACGTAGTTGTTTCACATCATTTACTGTTTGACAGAAGCTTAATTTTTTGCCACTTTTATGCTGACAAGCAATGAACTCAAACAGTAACTCGAAGCGAGGTGGACTTGTGCAAGGAATACAAGCAGTAGCAAACACACAAGGTAGCTTTTATACCACAAAGCTTCTCAAGATCTACACTGACAGATTTCCTTGACCTTCACAGGATCACTCAGAAGTCTACAATACAGTGGGAACACAGCCCAATTAAGCCAAGCACCACAAGTCTGACAAAAACACAACCAATTACGGTTTTATTCAAACCAATTATGTTAAAGATAAACCTGACTGTTTAAGATTAAAGCTACAAGTAGTCACACCTTTTGCAGATATTTCATATGCATATTTTTTCCTCCTCTGAGAGCATTTGAACTATCTCCAAACAGCCCAAAGAGTGCTATAAAGCCTTCACCACACTCCAGTGAATTGAACACATTCTGCTTCTACCTCCACTCTCTTCCCCAGGTCACATCCTCTAGCGTAAGAGTAATCCCTGACTATCATCTATTCCATTTTCAGTCAAAGATTTAATGCCTGCACCAGCTGCATGGCTAAGAGTGTAGCATTTCACTGATAGGCTGGCTGGAGTACCTTCTGGAATAAAGATTAGAAAGTTGACAAGAAGCATCTCAGCATACCACTCCCAGCGTCTGGGAGGTAAGGTTATTTGTCTGCATGTTTTGAGTTCAGGCTTAGTGTTTCTAATAAATAAGCAAGTGTTTATTTAAGGAAGCTTTCAAGGAGTATAAATAGAAGTGTTCTTTCCTATCTGACCATCTCTGTGACATTCAAAAACCACCCAGAACTTTTAAGGTATAAAATCTTAAATATTTAGCATGATACTGTCCTCTCAGGCGTATTTATTTCAAAGACAAAGGAAACTTTAGATTTAGTGATATCAACGTATGTAAGATTGAAAGCGCAAAGATCATTTTTGCTTAAAATTAGAAGACAGATTTTCTATAGTTACATGAAACTTTAGGCTTTCTATTCTGGGCAAGCTCTAAATAGTTGCTGGCACACACAGCATGCCAATAATAAACCCCTTTTTCGAAGGGTCATTCCCAAGTGCTCACCATTAAGGCCTTGATTCTTTTTTAGAGGTGACACCTGCAGCTGCTATTGAAATCAAATAGAGTTGTCACTACTCAGCATTGCTAAAGTCAGCCTCTAAAACATCACCCAATTATCTTCTTCTAGGGAAGAGTATAACAAAACCTGCAAGCTATTCTTCGCATTTGTGTAACTTGAAACTAAAGAAATATTATTATACAATAAACCACTCCCCCAACCTCAACCTTTCATTTCTGATCAAAAGCGTCTGAAGGCAAATAGAATACCGAGCATGTGAAAGCATCCTGCTCGGTCCCCATGTGTTGCCTGGTCTAGTCGAGAGGTGGCGTCCCTGCCCATGACAGGGAGGTTGGACTAGATGATCTCTAAGGTCCCTTCCATCCTAGGCCATTCTATGATTCTATGATTCCCTGATCTACTGCCCCATGATCTGAGAAAACGGATCCACATATTCCGATCCTCAATACATCTGTTCATGAACTGCAACAAGCAAGGAAAGATTTTAGCAAGACAATGACTGGAGGTGTTTCATCCAAAATAAGAAACAGTTTGGCATGCCAGTTACCACAGCAGTCGCAGAGTCTACTGACAAGCAATCGGGCAGAGTCAGTAAACAAGGAGCAAGCTTGGGGCAGGAGGGGAAAAGTGGTCAAGTATTAAAAAGGAAGCTCTGTACTATCAGCAGGACCTTCCATCCAGGGAAAAAAAAAAAGAAAAAGTTAGGCCGCTGGCAAATAAGACATTAAACATTTATGTAGTTCATCAGTACATGGCTGTCAACTGTATTTGCCACAATGAGTTCCTCTGCTAATGAGGTGTGATGTATATGCATTATAACCCATCATTATACCAGGTGAATTTTATGTTCTAGCATAAGACAGTGTCCTTGTTTCTTATTCCCTGCCCTCAGGTCTCGCTTGGGGCTGTGTGTTTGCATGTACTTTTTATTTTTTTTAAGGGTTTTTTCAACAGAGCAAAGTACAACTATTTAGAAGTAGTTTGCTGTGTATCATTTGAGGATGCTTTATTTGTGAAATTCTGATGTTTTAAATGAGAAAAGTACACACTGTTCCTCAGGTACAGCTCTGTACAAGTACCTTTTTCAGTGCTAAATAGCCTAAATTTAACCTGCTTAATATATCTACATACTGTCACGATGGGTTGTCATTCAATCTGACAGGGTGCATGTTTACTCTGTTGGAGAGCACAGAGTAATCTAATCCAGGATGTTTTCATTACAAAGCCTCAAGATCCCAATCAGAGAGTAGCAATGGCTGTGTTCAGACAGAAGGCAGACCAACTGTACATCTACCAGCCAAATAGGAATAGACAAAAACATCTCCCTACAGTCAGGCTATCTAGTTCCCGACAGACACCAAGGATCCCAGATAACAGGCTTCAAGGCTAGATGCCTTCCAGGACCTAACCACCTTCATTTTCCAAATTAGAAGGACTGAAAGAGCTTGGTGCAGAATCCTATACTGAAGCAGACAACATCTGAAAGTGCCAGTCAGAACACTGTACTGAAGTAATAAAAGCTATAAGGTCAAGTATTCCTGCTCGGGTTTTGACAGGGGAGGAGTTGCTTTCTAAGAAATTCAACGTTTACTGCTGCAGCCAAGTTATCCTCTCAGCAGCTTTACATATTTGACGGTTCATGCTCCTGTGTATGTTTTAGATCAAGACTGAACCCTTCCAGGCATTTGGATGAGACTCACACATGGACTGCACATGGATCAAGCTCACACAGAGCCTGCATATTAAATTTATATACTTCTGCACATTTTTATCTACCTAAAAGTTGACAGTACTTCAGAAGTTTAGAGAGAGGTGCTATAATCACAGCCTGAATGTGAAACACTTAAAATCAATGCTTACAAAAATAATAAATTAGTTGCCCACATTCCAAGGGGGAAGGCATCCTCTACCCAAGCAAGTTCTGAGGGCTGCTTGGACCTCTACTCCTCCTTCTTCAGATAGGTACAGAGAGTTCCAGCCAAGCACCAAGGGAAAAAGAGAAGCGAAATTGCTTATTTCTGCTACTTATCTGCACGGTCCTGAACTCTGAAGTTGACCTGTGGAGTTCAGAGTATACAGCACTAATATATATACCACACTGACTGTCATTCACACTAGAATCTGAAAAACAGAGAGGCTGAGGGGACATAACGATGTATGCTGTAATACACCATTTCAACATCTACGACTAGTCAGAACAATTCCTCCATATGACTAATTAACTGAAGTAATGGATGCCATACTGGTATTTATAATGCAGGAAAAGATGTGAATTCCCTGAGGGAAGGAACAGGGTGGAGGGAAAAAAAAATCCACATACAACTCCATTTTGTGCCATCTTGCAAATAAGTGTCAAAAATAGTTCCACATAACCCATCCAGCAGATCACCTATAACTTTAAACCATCATCTTCAGAAACAGTCTTCAATTAAACCTAAATCTAAAATTCTGCCAATAGTCTAATCGTTATTGAGAAATATTGCTGTGCAAGGTATTTCTGAAGCTTCGGTGTCTGAACAAACAGCTTTGTTCTAGGACCAAAAAAAAAGCACAAGACTAAGAAATCTAAACTGTGTAAGTGATAAGAATCTATTCTTCAAAGCTACCTGAATTTTGCCATCTTTAAGTTGCACATAAATTTTAATTGCATCATTTGTTTGTTAACAATCTCAAACAAGCATTAAGCTTCAAGCTTTACAGCAGGAAGCACTGATAAAAAATGTGAAATAGGTGGGTGAAGAAGACAGCTGTATTGTTCTAGCTGTTCCTCAGCCTCTCCCACTGCCAGATTTCGGTGGATGATGTATCCCAAGGTAGCAATTTTAAGAACTTTTTGGCAATACCCCAAGCTACTCTTGCAAATCAGAGATCAGACTAACGATATTTTAAAAAGAGACAGGAAATAGAAATAAACTGGATAACCGACACTGTATCAAACACTGGAAGTCACTGAAGTCTAATACTGCAGCTTTACAGAAGAGACACTTGTTCAAATTTTGAAGTAAAATTTTACCATGTAAAATTAAAAAAAAATAAAATTTAAAAAAAATACAGTATAACAAAACTAAGATAAAAACCCTGCCTTTCAAGATACTACTTGCCTTACAGTTGCTCCTAGCTCAGGACACTGCAATATCAGACAGACACCAAGAAAACCTCCCTCAAGCAATTTATACATTAATACATTAGTCTCCTTAAGTGAGGGAGTTATCATTCAGACGAGGTTTAGTAAGAAGTCCACACATACCAGTGCGGGGTTACATTAGCGTTGGATTAAAAAAAAAAAGTCACGAAAAGACTACATCCATATCATTGTTGCAAACTTGAGTAGAGAGTATATTATTTGGGAATAATTTTGAAACTACCCCAGGGAATTGAAACCTAATGCAGAACTCAGTCTACTTAGAAAAAACCAAAACACACCTGCATTAAACTAGCATTATAATTAAGCCTCTCCTTACAGAGTCTATATGGCTTACATACAGTTGTGATGAAGATGCCACATTCCCTACCAGAAGACGCATCCAGGGTTCAAGATGTAACTACAACATACAGGAGGGTCTTGTTTCCATAACTGCATCTATGGACTGCAATACAGCACCGTTTTTAAAAGCAAAACTACACCACAACATATTTTTAGAATGGAGGGTGGGCAGGAAGAGTATTCAGTAAACCTTCCAAAAATCAGCTAGCCACCCACTAAACTGCAGGAGTACTGTGTAAATAAATTACAGGCTGCTTTGCTACAGCTACAAAAAAAAACAGCGGAAAGACAGACCAAAGACGTTAAAACCCTAGAGGCAACGTTACAAGAACAGCAGCATATGCGGTATTGTATGGTACAGACACTGTAGTAATTCACCTGCAAGAGGTAGGTCAAACAAGCCCTTCTTAGGACTTGATGAGCATGGAACAACAATATCCGGCAGCTGCAAGGTAGGAATGTGCTTATTCCAACAGTGAAAAAACAAAGAAGGCTGGGCTTAGGGACCTGCACTGTAAGGATTATCAAACACTCCTCCTGTTTCAAGTAGCAATACTAGAAACTGGCAAAATAAAAGTGTGAGTTAAGTTACCTTTACTTCCTCATTCAGATAACATATGAAGTATGAGGTGCTAATGTTA
>NW_009703019.1:0-557 GCF_000703405.1 Apaloderma vittatum | reverse complement strand
TCCTGCTTAAAAGTTTATGATTTCACCACGCCTGTATTAAATGGTCAATAAAAAAGTGGAAGAACTCTAATTTTCCCTTTGATCTTATAACTCAACAGCAGAGTTCCAAATACCCTGGTTTTTATGGTACTGGCTATACCTGTTAACAGGAGCCCTTCTATATTCAACAGGCCACAGGATCAACATAAAGGCAAAACACTCCAACTTTGCAAACAGAGCCTAAGTGCCTCCATGCAGAGAAATTTATCGGTTGTACTGGTTATTTTATTTTTTTAGCCAGTCAACTTCGGCAAAACCCCTACCTCCAAGTAGCGGTCACTTCTTAATTTGCCATACATAAACATCAGGTTGGAAGGCAGCACAGAAAGTTAAGAGAATTACACAATTGGTGGTTTTCTTTAGCACAATACAGAAGCAGGCAGTTATGTCCCTAACCACTCCTAGCAGCAGTTTTCCAAGCAACAAAGATCCTGCGAGCTATGTTTCTCCAGAGGTCGGCAAAGGGCCGCTTCATCCGTTAGTCACCAGGTGCCAAACGCAATCTGCAGGTACCGGGG
>NW_009703018.1:49163-83418 GCF_000703405.1 Apaloderma vittatum | reverse complement strand
CATTACGGCGGCCAGTCTTGTTGAATATCTTTATCAATGATCTGGATGAGGGAATTGAGTGCCCCCTCAGTAAATTACTCCACAATGAGCAGGACTGTTGACCTGCTGGGTGGTAGGAAGGCACTGCAGAGGGATCTGGACAGGTTGGATCGATGGGCCAAGGCCAATTGAGATTCAGCAAGGCTGCATCCTGCACTTCGGTCACAACAACTCCATGCAGCACTACAGGCTTGGGGAGGAGTGGCTGGAGAGCTGCCTGGCAGAAAAGAACCTGGGGGTGTTGGTAGACAGCTGGCTGAACATGAGCCAGCAGTGTGCCCAGGTGGCCAAGAAGGCCAGTGGTGTCCTGGCCTGTACAAGGAATGGTGTGGCCAGCAGGAGTAGGGAGGTGATCGTGCCCCTGTACTCAGCACTGGTGAAGTCACATCTTGAGTTCTGTGTTCAGTTTTGGCTACTACAGTACAAGAAAGACATTGAGGTACTCAAGCAGGTCCAGAGAAGGACAACAAAGCTGACAAGAGGCCTAGAGAACATGTTTTATGAGGAGCAGCTGAGGGAATTGGGATTGTTTAGTCTGGAGGAAAGGATGCTCAGGGGAGACCTTATTGCTCTCCACAACTACCTGAAAGGAGGTTGTAGTGAGGTGGGTGCTGATCTCTTATCCGAAGGAACAGTTGATAGGATCAGAGGAAATGAACTCAAGTTGTGTCAGGGAAGGTTTAGATTGGATATTAGGACAAATTTCTTTACTGGAAGAGTGGTGAGGCGTTGGAATAGGCTGCCCAGGGAAGTGGTATAGTCGCCATCACTGGAGGATTTCAAAAAAAGTGTAGACGTGGCACTTGGGGACATGGTTTAGTGGTCATGGTAGTGTTGGGTAGATGGTTAGACCTGATGATCTTAGAGGTCTTTTCCGATTTTAATGATTTTGTGATTCTATAAAATTGTACTCTATATGACAAACATTTTGCAAATATTCAGGGGAGGACAGGAATACTATATATCAATAATTTTAACTGATAAGTGTGGAATAGTTGGCATAAAGGTAGAAAAATCATTTTTTTTCTAGTTTTGTGATTGATCTTGGTCCTGCCGTCCTCTGTAACTCATCTGTCCTTTTGGCTGTTATGTAGCAGTGAATAATTTATGTTCTGAGATTTGTCTTCTGATTCTTCAGGGATCTGGTATTTAAACCCTAGCATGCATGTCTTATTCATGTGAAAATCCTCAACATGGCTGGCATAGACATATAGAGCTTATACTGGCAACTTCAGTTTCCAGACAGAACAGAAAATCTCGTAATGATGAATACCATTTTGGATATAAACCATAGAATCATAGAATGGCCTAGGCTGGAAGGGACCTCAGAAATCATTTAATCCAACCTCCCTGCCATGGGCAGGGACGCCTCTCAACTAGATCAGGCAACACATGGGGACCAAACGGAAATCGAACCCACGACCTTGGTGTTATCAGCACCACGCTCAACCGACTGAGCTAACCAGCCCCCATAACTCAGAATTTCTGATAGAAAAGCTGTAGAAAAGGCACTGATTGGGAGCCTGCTAGAATGAGACAGCAATACAGTGAATAAGACTCAGAATAAAGACTATAGGAAAGGCTTTCCTCTATGCTGGCAAAGTTATCCCAGCAGAAACCTATTGCTCCTGTTATTTTGGATCTTGCAAAATTGTATAGGCAAGTTTGGAGTCAGAACAGCCTATTTGGTGTGTAAATCCTTGATTGTTTTACTCAAGCAGAAGTTAGTCTAGATTCCATCCATTTGGAAATGTGACAGCATAAAGGAAAATATCTTCCAAATTTACTTGAGGGTCAAGTAATTTAAGGATACAGGGAGAAAAATTTCCTGATGACAGCTGTCAGACGCATTGTAAATGTCACCTTTCAACATTTCTTTAAAGACTACACAAAAGACCCTGAAAATAAATCCTTTCTCTGCCATTAAGACTGTGGATAATCTGCTTCTTTTACCTAATGAAGTTCCTTTTAGTTTGGCACGCCTTGAGATAGGATATGTTATACAGGTTACACACGTATTTTTTTCACCCTACATAGTGGACCTGAGCCTGCAAACACTTTTATACCAATTTGAACACACAGGATGAACTGCTGATCGAAGAATAGTTTTGGGTGTGGAAAAATTTCCCCAGGGATTTGAATACAGCATACTGCATTATTAACCCTTATATTCTGCCAAGCATATGAAAAAGGTTAAAGACATGAAGTGCATGGGATCAGTAATATTTTCAGGAACATTGCAGTGCAGCATTAGTATTAAAACACAGCTAGTAGACATGCCACTGCTTCATGGGTATCCTTGTATTGCACATTACTGAGACATGACTCTTGCCTTTGCTCTTGGACTTCATGGACTCAAGGGAAGCTGAGGACAAGGTACTTGGGCAAGTCAGGGCATCTTACTGTCATAATTTTGGTTACATACTATTACAGCACTATTATCATTATGATCCTAGTGTATCTTTTTAAATTTAATATTGAAGCAAAATTCCTTCTGTATTTGTGACTAAAAAGCATCAGCAGAGACAACTGTAGCTGCTTGAACATTCAAACAAATAGGAACCATGGCCTGAAGTGTTACAAAAACTGCAATTGCTTTTGAAAAGCTCCTTATTTGACAACTTCATAAATCTCTCTAATTTTGATTACCCACTTGGGGAAAAACACTGGGACAAAACTATGTTGATAAGAAATATATACATATTAGATACTATTACAACATTTATTGCCTTTATTATTAATAAAACTTAAATAATATTAAAAACTGACACATACTCAGTTTTAGATGTCCAGCATGTGATGTTTTAATGGTCTTGGCTTTAGGGCAGTTGCTTAGTGCTTCAAAATCTTGGCCCCAGTTTCCTTCCAATCCTGAATTTCAGTCATATCAACAATATATGGTAACTCTTGCAGTAGCTTCAGAGAGAAAGCTTTGGGCCAAAGATATTAATGACTCTGAATCATAGTAAATAATCTGCAAAGTTGAAAGATGAATCTATATCCTTCATCAGTTATAATCACATTCTTCATTATGGAGCTTGCTCCAGTGCCAAAAAGATATTGTGTTTCTTTCGAGACACAGGGAAAGGTAGTGATTTGCCCAGAAAGCATACAGCACACACAAAGACAGATGTGGGGTGGGGGAAAATGACAACACACAAAGTGATCAGGACAAGTATAGACTCATAACATAACAGCTGTTGCTGTTTTGAAAAAGAGTAAATCCCCCCTCTCCATCCTTACCCTTTACTCACTCCCATGTCTGCCAAGCAATTCCCTGCTATCATGTTATTTCTTTCACACCTCCCCTCCCAATACACAGCCTGTACTCTCCACCCAAATACAAAAGTGACTGACAGGATAAAGAAAAGAGGACTCTAAAAGCATGCTTAGGTCACCTAGTTTCTTGGAGGTGTTCCAGTGGAATTTATCTTCAGAAAGAATAAGACCCTGATTCAACTGCTGCCTAGTACTATGGATGTCTTTTAAAGCACCAGGTCTTTTGGAATGGACTAAAAAGTTACATGGGATGATGCTAGTTGATGTTCAAAATTCCAATTGGACAATTTGCTTTTTGTGAATACTTTCATTATTCACCAAACACACTGTATTTCCTAATGCTTCTCATCAGTAAATGTATCAGCTAGGGTGAGCTTATTAAGCAAATAGAAAGAAATGTGAAGCTGGTGCTACCTAAAATTTTGATGATTACTTCAGAATATTTTTCAATTTAGGCATGCATAATTCATGGATTAACATTTGAGTTTAACTCAGGAACAGTCAGGATGAAGAAGAAAAAATGCCTAGTTCCCAAGGGTAGGAGTTATAGCAGTTTTTGGTTGTGAATTAATATCAGTCCTATGGGGACACTCACTGAGAGTTGGTTTATACTCGCTGAAGCCAAAGTTTATGGATGAAGTACCTTTAAGGGCTTTGAATCAAATTAGCAATGTTGTCCGCTTATTTATTCTGTGATGTTAATGAGTCACTCTGAGCAAGTGAGGTTTCAACATTTTGTATATTGAAGTTTCATTTCACAAGATTCACTGCAACAATAAGTAAAGAATTATCTTAATCATTCCAGACACTCAAAGACTGAAAAACTAATCACTGGCAATTCAGATAACCAAAGGAATGGAAGAATGGTTTTGTGGACTTGAAAATCTGAAGTTATTTCTTCTGACTACCCTTAAAGTCTTCAGATGGATGAGTTTTATTCCTGACTTGTGGTTTGCTTTGGCTCATGCATTCTTTTTTTCTCAACTGCAGCTCCCCACCACGTTTTTAATCCTTCTCTGAGGAATTTAGTTTACTCTGATTATGAACTTCTCACTCACATCCCCTCCTTCATGTATGTAACAGCTTCCAGTCTTCAAAATCCAACTGTTTCCATCACAGATATATCCAAAATCAAACTCAGCAGTAAGAGCATTTTGGTCCCTGTATCTCTCGCCTGAACCATCTCTTTTCCTTTATTTGCCATGGAATGGCATCCATCTGCCTTTTGTCTCCTTTGTACCATCCTTCTGCCTCCACTTTTTCCTTTCTGTTTTATGAACATGGCAAATTGGTTATTTCTAGCTGCTTTATTTCCCTTATCTCACCATGTACACTCATTCCACATCACTGATTAATCCAATTCCCTAACATTCCCTTACTTCCATTAATCTCCTTTCTGATCTGCTGTACCATGATGTCCTCACTCTTGCCCTTGACCTTGTCTTTACAGTACCATATTTCTTTGTGTCTGAAGCTGAGACCTATCTCTTTGGCCACTGCATCCTGCCCTTCACTCGCTCCTTCCCTTCACTCCCACCCCTCTGGGCTCTCCTCTGGCTACTCCCTGCTGATCCACACCACTGGCCCTTTGCTCTCTGATTCATCTATTGACACACACCTCCCAACTATGACAACGTCTCTGATCTTGGCTATCTCTATGACAGAATTTGCATTTATTTTTAATTCAACTATTTTTTTTGGTGGTGTTTGTCCTCTGAATTTAAAAACTTGGACAGTAAGAGCATTGGGCACATGAACCAAGTGGTATGTTTTCTCTCCTACAGCTGGTTTACTCCTCTGAGTAAGTGAATATTGATTAAAAGAAAATGTAATTCACCTCCGTATCACTGTTTTCAACATTTCCTTATTCTTCAGTTTCCTTTTCTCTGTGTTAAATGTGAGGTCTGGCAGCAATGAGCCAGTTTTGATCTATCTCAGCTTTTTGTTTCTCATGGAGCTTTCTCACCTCTCACTGTTCAGGTACCCCACCAGGTGTTTATATCCAGCTTGTCTTCTTCATTACTGTTGCTTCTAATGAGTATATGATCTAGCTCCACCTTCCACACTTCCTTCCCTTCATCTCCCTCCTTGATTTTCTCCAAGACACTTTAGCTCTCTCCCAGGGCTAAATATGTGTGACATCTGGATAAAAACCTGGTTAAAATACCATCGCTTTGAAAATGAAAATATTAATGTACTCTCTGATTTTCGTCCTGTAGATTACTCTTCACTGAGTCTTCAGTTCTATCTCCTCTCTTCACCAGCATTAGTTACCCACATCTTTTCCTATCATCCTGCTGGCAAATTCTTAAATTTATTTTACTGTTTCCCTCCCTTGGCCTCAGTTATGATCTTCCATACAGTCTAGCTCATCTATTGAGAAAAGTTTTCTGTATCTGTTTCCTGCGGGTCTTCAGTTTTCTCTTTCAGTTTCCTCCTTAGAAAAAGATAATTAAAAAATAAAAGAAATCTGTCACGGAAGCTTTACACTCTTTTTGCCTTTATCCAACCTACTCACAAACAATTTCGATTAATTTTGTTGTTGTTCAAGACAATATGACAAAAGCAGGGAATCTTAGAATTACTCAAATTATAAAATGTAGTCATATAATGTACACTTGAGGTATAATTTTGAGCATAAAGTGCCATGCAAACAAATATTTGTCAGCATTTGTAAAGAATAACAGCTATGTGTAATGAACACCGGTTTTGAACCATTAATTACTGAAAATATTATATGGCCACTAAATTGAAGAGGACCAAAATTCCTGGAGATTGTGCAAGGCCAAAGAGTTCAGCTGGACAAATTACTCCTAGTGAAGCAGTATGTCCCAATCACCTTAGTCCCACTGAGATGAGTGGCTTTGGGGAAGCCAGATAATTCTGTTATACAAACCTCATTTAAAGCTCAACATGACCCTGATTCAAATAATGACATTTCTGGTAAATGAGGGTTCATTGTACATGGTTTGTAGGATTAGGCAAAGAACAGGATGTTCATTATATAAAGGCAATGGAAGATACAAATCAAGGCAATTTATAATCTGAGCTTTTCCAACATTTGTGTTGCAGTGAATCCAATGATTCAGATGTTTTAATTCCTGATTCAAATAATGACATTTCTGGTAAATGAGGGTTCATTGTACATGGTTTGTAGGATTAGGCAAAGAACAGGATGTTCATTATATAAAGGCAATGGAAGATACAAATCAAGGCAATTTATAATCTGAGCTGATTCAGAGGTTTTAATTACACCTCTTGGTCATATTGCAATAAACATGTGAACTTTTTTCCTGTAACCATAACTTGAATCTTGTTTTCATCGACAAATGTGTAGAGGCACAACCATACCACATGAAAGCCTGCACAGTAATTTAGCATTCCATCAATTTTTTTTCCATCACTAATACTTTCCATATTCTCTTAACCAGTATTCTAGCCTTGAGGATTTCTTTTGTGCCCATGTTGGTACAATCTCATGAGTGATAACTTTCTAACCTTTCCTTCATATTTTTTTTTTCAGTAAGACTTAATAGAGGATAATTTTTTGACGTGAGTCAGAATGTGAGTTCTGTTTTCTACATTGACCCAGATTTTCAGTGACCTGCAAAGGTCACATCAGACCTTCATTTCTGGATCTGCAAAATGAGTAAATAAGCAGTGTCCCATTTTGCAGGGGTAGCAAATCCAGGGAGTAATATCAGTGAGGTGCATAAATTCTCTGGAGATAGGGCTGTGCAAGTATCTCAAACAACTATGCATTAGAATGTCATAAAGAAGTTTCAATTCAGTTTATTCAGATTTTAGTATCAGAAAGTTCCCTTTCCCAAAGAGTTTTTATTAGTCTGTTTCTTCATGTAGCCAGAGAATCTTTTATATCTTGTCTTCATCAAGTTCTGTGCTCACTTCTAGATACATTATTTGCTTTATATTATCATTGCCACATAAAACAGAGGGAAAAAAAGAAATCTATACTCTTCAAGAATTTATTTTAGTTATATCTTTATTTTCAGTTATATCTTTATATATTTAAAAATAGTTGCTGTGAATCTGTAGAGATGTGATATTTCTATCCTTTTTATAAGGAATGGAAACTAAAGTCTGTTTGTCCTATTTGTATTCAAGTATTACATAGGAATAATACACTCATCTAGTTTGGGATATGCTTTCAGGGTCAACATCCTGCAGCAGCATTGCTAAAGGCAATGTCTGGGTTTCCTTTCACGAAGGCACAAGAGAAGGAAATGAAATGAAACATCCATTATCTGGTCTACACCTGGAGGCTTATTGCTCTATAGAGATGGAAGAGTCTCATATTTTCACAATAAATACAAGTAGTGTGAATATTGAGTTTTGGTGTGTTTGGGAGTTTTTTTATGTCACAGGTCAGGAGGAGAAATCTTATTGCCCAAAGCCCAAGCACAAAGTAAAACCTTTCCTGGAACGAAGCTACTTAATTATTTACTGTCTATCAGACAAGCTGCTGTTCTGCTCTTAGCTTCATGCTTCATTGTCTGATGGTACAGCTGGCTGGAGGCTAAAACTTAAAATCATTTTCCTTTGCTCAATTTCCTTGTAAACAGCAAAAGAATGGTGTTGATACGCCAGACTTCTCTGAGAACGTGCATTGCAAGATCTATCTCCAGTGGTTTTAAAAGGAGGAATGTGATTAGTCTCCTACAGAGCTAAATCAGGACACCTTCAGTTCACGCTTCATTTAGTCTTTGCTGTGATAGACTCCCATTGATCTGTGCTGCACCAATCATGTATAACTGAGAATACCATGGCAAAAAAACAGAAAAAAATTATCTTATGTTACAAAACCACTTAGGAGAGCTAAGTGAACTATTGTTAATAGGCAATTTAAAAAGTATTCATTCCAACAAAACACAAACCTCCATTTTTCAGTCTTGGCCTACTTCCACTTCCATTGCTATCATTGTCAATTTTACACTATGTGCAAATTTATGTATGGCTTTGTAGAGTATGCAAGTATTAGAGTTTAGAACTGAGTATGCACTCCTGCATTTTGCTGATAAGCATGCTGGTGCGTTTTGCTTTTCATCAATTTGAAAATAAGCACAGATATAACAGTTTTACTAACTTATTTGGAATTCAGGCTAATTCTGTGAACACTTAAGGCTAACACATTTCGGAGTATTATTTCTCATAGATTGTCTCTCACAGTACTGAGGTGTGACCTCAGTGACCAGCCATACTTCATTTTCATTAGCATTAAGTTGCACAAATAGCATAAGTGCAAGTAAATTTATACTTTCTTTTTTTTTTGGAGCTGCTCCAGAAAGTATTATGTTTTACTAGAGTTTATTATACTGTTTACAGTTTTAGGGTCCAGCTTTTCTTCCTTTGAAGTCAGATGTGAAACTCCTTTATCTTTCAGGGTAAGCTGTATAGGACCAATAAATCAGTGTATTTTCTGTCTAGCCTCCAATTTATGAAGATCGGTTACTTGATCAAAAAAAGAGTCACCTACATGGTATAAGTCTGTTCAGTGACTGATTTAGCATAGCTTTGTTAGCTGAGGCAACATTTGCGAAGCTGTTACAGAACAGCTTTCTGGGACAAACTAAATCACAATTCTCCCTGAGTTTCTTCAGATGGTTATTCAATCTGCTGCATTGCAGTTGTTCTGCTGATTAAAGGCTTATATAGATTCTGTAGGATGTACTCTACAAGCTGTACTCAAACTTTCTAGTCCTTTAGAGGTATTTGTGTTGAAGAGCTAACAAAGTTTTCACAAAAAGCACAATTTCCAGAGAAATGAACGACTTACTCACAGACCTCATTTAATACACAAGTAAGTGCCTTCATAAATATTCATACATATTCAAGAAATGCCAAGAACCATCCAAGAAGGGAAGGGAATGTCTACAGAAATGCTTTTAATAACTTTACAGCTCAAATCCACTGAAAATTCTGTCTATATAAAGCAGCCCAATGTTTGCATGGATATTTCACTGGGTCAGAGAGCTATAACTAAATATATATAATGTCACATCTTAGCATTTAGTAAAAGCCACAGCATGGCTGCTCTAACATTGCAACCCCAATATAGCAGAAACTCACAGGCATTTTTGAAATAAACCTTTAAATTAGTTGTGGGGAATGGACTTAGGAAAGAATGTGTCCATAAGTTTTGCAAGATCAGGTCTTAATCAAAATTACTGGGACATTAGGATGAGATGCTCCGGTGTCCTCTGTGTACATCAGATCAGGGCCATGATTTCACTGTAAATCACAAGAATTGCTACATTCAAATCCTGTGTTTCCTTAGACCTGTTGACATTCATTAGCCTCAAAGACAAGATGTCTGCAGAGCTAGAAGGGACAACTGAATTCTGACTTTCTTGATATGTGTGTTTTAAAAGTCCTTGATTACCCTTAGTTCATCAGTATGAAATCTGAAATAAAACATTTCCAGAACAAGAACCCAAATGTAATTCAATGTAAAAGCGCAATGCAAATACATTTCAAGTAAATGCATGTTATAATGAAGTACTTTGTGATCTGTAGCCATTTGCAGTGGCAGGAGACTGTTTCTCAGAAACATCTGATTGAATTTACCAGCTATGAAGATGCTATTGAGAAGAGTAAGTAAATAGTGGAAGATAACTTAACTGGTTGTCTTTCCACAATAGCAATTTAAAGTTTATGCAAATTCTGTCTAAGGAGAGAATTAACTTATATATTATATGTATATTATATGTTAAGGTCTTGTCTTTGCTGCAGAAATAATTGATGTATTGATTAGAATTCCACCCACAAACAAAAGCCCTTCCATTCAGTGAGGACGTATTCTTGAACACAAGTTAACTGGACCATTAGGAAGTGCAAGCACAAGTTAGGAAGGTTGCTGGATGCTGCTAATCCATGCACTATTTACAGCATCTCACCACAGCTGTGGCTTCTTTCACTCCACCTGAGATAACTTAAGAGATGTTAAACTCAAATATAATGCACTTGGGTTTGCTAGAGGGAGAAGTGGAGAAAGGAGATAAGATTCCCTGGTTTGATATTTGCTGTGGTCAGCAGAGCTGCTGGTGCTTGCTAAATTGTGTCCTATCTCCTCCTATGTCATAGCTCTGTCGATAAATCAACTTAATTCTTCCAAACTGTTCTCCAGGCTCCTCTGATGTGTTGGCTGGGATTCATTTGGTTGATGATGCATGCAGGCATCAGGCATTTGAGATGCCCAGAATATCAGAGACATTCACAGGACCACAGACGCAGCTCTGAGACTGGCAGATATAACCCAGGATCTGTGAGACATTTGTGCCCTTTGGGGAGGCAGCTGGAGGCAAGGTAGAGCCCTTTAGGACATCTCAGGTGGCCCCGGCGCCTGTGTCTGAGCGACTGAATCAAGCTCTTAATCTCTGTTGATGATAATGGGAGCTCAGATACTTTGATTTAGACATCCAGACATTTTGATCTGAGGCTGCCTCTTACCCTGGTGGTGGTATTACTTTCAACTGCCTCAGCAAGATTTGGTGTAGCCCATTTGTCAGATATTTAAGACGTCTAAAGAGATGGATTAGCAGTTTTAAAGAGAGACTGTGATAAGAACTATAGTGATAATAAAATTTTATTTTACCTTGTTGTAAAATTAGGGTGTTTTTATCATTTTAAGTGATTAATAAGTAATAAATGCCAGGGACAGCTGATGCTGTCCAGGTGGATCACCTGAACGATGCAGGTGGTGGTGTAGCAGCTGCCAAAGCAGCTGGTGACCACTGCTGCAGGGAGGTCTGAAGGCTCACAAACTGTTATAAGAACTGTCAGTTATTGTTTTAAGTGAGTTATATCCCACAACACTCACAAACACAAATAATTTTTCCTATTGCCCCCAGATTTTTTGTGACTGCCCAGCTTCATCGCAGAAGCAAGATCCTTTGTGCAGATGCTGGTGGCTGTGTCAGGCTGTGGTAGTTTCAGATGTTATTGCCCACAGTCTGGCCTGTCTGCCGGGGTTGATAGCCCTGTACCTGCAGAGAACGTATGCTTGCACCTTAGCCTTCATGTCAGAGTTCGGTATGTCATGTTAGCTTTAATCTGGTTTTAAAATTACTTTTGCTTTGAAGAAACTTTCCAACCACCAGGGCAGATGTACTTGTGTATAGAGGCCCCAGAAGGATTGGGGTTGGCCCACTTCTGTTTGACTGTTTAAGCTACAGGGAAATGTGACACACTTCAGGTTCATGGGAATTTACAAAGGTTTACATCAAGTTTCTGTTCAGAAAACACAAGGCACAGGTGTCCGAAAACCGCACAAGACCGTGAGCAGCCCCTAAGTGGGGAACCACGTTTTCTTTGGAAAAGCCCCAGAACAACAACCATGGAAGTCCCCGAGGACAAGAGCCAGTAACACCTGCTGAGTGCCAGCAGACTCGAGCTTGCAGACAACTCAGCAGACACAGGAGCTTAACGATTCACTGACGATTTGCAAATGCAGGATGAATTCACAGCAAGTCTGCTTCCAGGCTTTTGTAGTTCAAATGAAACACTTCACATGTCTCTAGGAACTGCTTCTCCTGATGAAAAAAGGATGAGGCATTTGGAAGTTCGTACATAAAATGTGATAAACTTCAATTACAGTGACAGGAAAGATAAAAGCAGAGTATTTTTTTGTCTTTTTTAATTTTTTTTTTGCTTGTCTTAAAAGGAGATTCCACTGGAGTGTAGAGAGAGATTAAATAGCTTTTCTGGAATGATTTGTTTGTGACTGTTCAATTGTGTAAGTGTGTGACCATTAGTGAGAATTATTTCTGCTGTGGAATGTTTGCAGAATGTGACATATATAGTAGGAAAGAACAAGAAAAGAAAAGAAAGAAAAAAGACAGACTCTTAGGTGGTCACATGGTAGATCTAATGGAGGAATAGAATTCCTGAAAATCAGTACACAACAGAAAATAAAACTTCACTTGCTGACTTACTTTTGATTTTTGAGCTTGCATCAAAAAAGCCATGGAGATTGCAATGAAACTTAAAGATGCGGAGGGAAATGAAAATTAAAATTATGCTGATACCTTCTGAAACCTGTGCAAACTGAAGCAGATTTCAGTCTCCAAGGAAAGGCTTGGAAATGAAGGCTGTATGGACACACCTAGTTATCATTTAATGTCTGATTATGAACCAAAGAATGCTCAGAAGCCCCATACAATTTCTAAGAGTAAGAAATTCACATTGAGCTCAAGTGATAAATATCTCTGAATCTCAAACTAAGTGTCCTGGGCTCTATTCCCATTTTTTCTTTGTTGACAATGTCTCATTTATGAAAAAGGGGCCATTTTCAATTCTTTCAAGAACTGAGTGGTATTGAAGGAACTCACTTCAGCCTGCTATATGATCAGCATGATATACGCTGTCAATACACACTAAGAAGAAAAGAAAAGAATATCAGGAATTCTTTTTAGACAAAAGGGCATAGATGTCATTCAGTAAAAAATTAGTTACCATTAATTATTTATACAATGTTTAAGTAATAATGATTTAACTGATAGACAGCAGCAGGACTATGCAGTTTAGACCTGGTTGTGACATCCAAGAAGATAAATGAACTACAATATTTAGATTATTTTTTTAAAAAAGGACCATTATAATAATATACACAATGAGCAAAGTACTGCATTTTCTGGTTAATGCCAAACTGAGTTTCACAATGAACTGTTTGTGGAATGTTAAAAGTATAATTTAGCATATCTGAATAAATTATTTTCCATTATGTAGTAACAACAGAAACACATGGCATAGATTATAGCCCCAAATGGTTGAATATTCTTGGAGTGGAGATTGCCTGGCAACTTTCGTACCAGCTGGAAGAGCAAGGATCCAGCTGGCTTGGCATTAGCCACCATATTGTGCCTTGGCTGGCAGATGGCCATCTGACACTCTTCAATGTTCTATGTTCCTCCTGTCCGCATGTCTGCAGCACTGACAGCCCAAGATGGGATTTAGGAGGAGTGGGCAGATCATTCCCAGAAGTGTCAATCACGTTGGCACATGACAGCGGGGTGCAAAAGACGTGATTCCTGAAATAGGAGGAATGACAGCGTTGATGGAGTCCTGAGAATAGGTTTCTGGGATGCTTCAGCATGGAGATTTCCATCCTAGGATTGTGAAAGGATGATGAAAATTCAAGGGCTGGTGCCACCATGAGGGAAGGGGGGAAATACAAAAAGTCATGCAATTTATGCAAATCCTTGCTCACATAAATACGCGATGTAAACAAAGGAAGTATAATAACTTAAGTATTTTTAATGCCTTTAATGCATTACAGGACTACTCAGATATTGGAAGTAAGCTCCCCATAGTCAAGTTACAGAAATAAATTTAGTAGAGATCTAACTGGAATATACTGAAGTTTGAGGGGACTAAAGGCTGTATCCAGTTTCTGGTTAAGGAGGGAAGGTGGCTACACCAATAAACAGAAAAATCACCTCCTCTGATCTCTTCCACTGGAGGAAGGGCAAGTCTCATATTAGGAAAACAGACACTTCCAGCAATCCCATGTCCTTCAGAGGCTTAGAAGTAAATAGAAGAATGACCCAAAATGGGTCACCCTTTGCTAGGCACTGAAGGTTCTACAGGGAAATATCCAACAAGACGCAGATCTGTATGAAATGAATTTATTGTTTCTGTCTCTCAAAGAATTCTTGCTTTTTTGTTGTATTCCTATGACAAACACAGAAGTTCTATGATTCTGTAAGTTCTCCATCCTTCCCAGTGTCTCCCTAAGGCTCGATAATGTCTTTCCAGGAAACAAAAGCAAATGTCACAGTTATCCAAACTTGAGTTTAATCTCCTTCCAGCACTTCCCATGCAGCACATCCAGAAGTGGCTGAGAGGTGGGTGGCTTTTCATGGGCATTGGTGGGAGCTGATGGAGCAGTTGACAAACCTGTAGTCAAGGAGGATTTAATTCCACCCAGTGGGGTGGTGGCAGGAGATCCCCACATGCCCCTTCGTATGCAGGCTCTGTAAATGGTCGCTTCCAAACAGCACCATGTGCAGCCCATGCTGCTTCAGGGAGGAATCGACAGACCACTAAAAGGCAGAGCTCTGCAGCAAAGCTCTCCTTGAGAAAGTTTTTGTGGTTTAGTTGCTGGTCTGGGTTCTTTGATGTTTAGGAAGAATGTCGTTAGAGCTCATTACCTCCTTCTCCTCCCACAAATCCTGAACCCATCACTGAGATATGAATGCTTGTAGAGCAATAGTGCCAGAGCCTCACTTACACCACATCACAGAGAAACAGTGCTGAAATTGATGAAAATCTCCCTATTCGTATGAGTGAAAGACCTGTTTAATAGCTTCAAGCCAGTATGAAACACTGTGTTAGCTGTTCTGAATACCTGCTAGTCTAAAACATAACATCTTAGCCTCTTATTCCCACAGTAGTGGGAAGTTATTCTCCTCTGTTTTTATGTGAACATATCCATCCCAAAATCCAGAGGTTCAATTAATTAAATTGACAACCAAATATATTCTCAAGGTTAAATAAGTAATACTTTCACAGAGACTGAAATTCTATGTTTAAATCATAGAATCATAGAATGGCCTAGGTTGGAAGGACCTTAGAGGTCATCTAATCCAACCTCCCTGCCATGGACAGGGATGCCTCTCAGCTGAACCAGGCTACTCAAGGCCTCATCCAACCTGGCCTTGAACACCTTAAGGGAGGGAGCATCCACAACTTCTCTGGAAAATTTATTCCAGAGTCTTGCCACCCTCGTACTGAAGATTTTTTTCCTAAGATCCCATCTAAATCTATTCTCCTTTAATTTAAATCCATTTCCCCATGTCCTATCAGTGGACACTCTTGTAAAAAGTCCCTCCCCAGCCTTCCTGTAGGTTCCCTTCAGGTATTGGAAGGCATTTATGAAGTGTCCCCAGAGTCTTCTCTTTTCAAGGCTGAACAGTCCCAGTTCCCTTAGCCTATCCTCACAAATTTATTTCCCTTTGACTTTCCATGAGATTTAAGCACCTACCTCTGATAACAGATCTTTGGCTTCTAAGTCATTTAGTCACTGCTGAAAATTGCATTCCATCTGCTGGGAAATCTGACCCTCAAAGTTTCTGATTTACAGATGTTCATATTAATCAAAGATTTCTCACATGTGAAAGACTTTTCTTGCAGAATGCCTTCGAAAGTGTAATGCAGAATGAACAAATATATCAAGTCCTTTTGACCTTTAGGAAGACTAACAGGGGCTTCAGTTCTGGTAGTGTAGAAAAATGGTTATTAACTGCCTTTTTAAAAAGTGCATAGAGTTGACTTTGTACCAGTGGAGTAGCCCTGACTTAGCTGGAAGCAGCCCTGCTTTACGTCCGTGTGATCACAGAATTAGGTTTTATCCTTGTGTAAGTGCTGTATCTTAATATCCACCACATGGATCTGTTGTGCTTTCCCATGTTAACTCGGGCATATCACACTGTGCTCATAATGAAATCGATGGGAGAATTGCCATTTAAAAAAAAAAAAAAAGGATTGGGCACTACATAAAATAAACAGAAATGTAAGCTTCTTTAACTCCCACTGCATTGCATCATAATTAAAATATTTTCTTTTAAAATTGAAGTTGTAGCAGTTACAAATACCTGTCATCTGAGTTTCAGTGGTAAGCTTCTCATCTCATGTTACTTCCGAATTGTAGACATAAAAGAAGAGTTAGGCCTTGATACTTGAATTCACTACAAAGCCAAAAAAGCAAAAAACAGAAATCTTTTCTGGATAATGTGGAAGTGCAGGGGGACTGATGTGCTACTTTTTTCTCCACTTCTATCACCAGGTCACTATACAATTTAGAGGTATTTATTAAACTATTTTTCTCAAATTGCAGATTATGAGCTCCAGCAAGACTCTGCAAGAGTATGGCAGGGATTGTGGGGAGAAACCAGGAGCGTCCTCATCCCTTCAAGGCTATCAGTGAGAAAAGGCTGTAGAATCATAGAATCATAGAATGGCATAGGCTGGAAGGGACCTTAGAGATCATCTAGTCAACCTCCCTGTCATGTAATTACAGGTGAGTGTCTGCAAACGCCAGGGAACTGCTGCCTGCATTAACTGCGCATTTTCCCTGGTTGCTCCAGCACGGGAACCTCTGTATGAACACTTTCAGCCTGTGACAATTGCCTCTTCTTACTTTTCCACTTGGACAGAGCAGTACTGCTGTTGATCCAGGAGGCAGATAAGCCAGAGGGGATTCAGACATTCACATTGAAGAGTTTTCTATGTAGCAAAACAAATTAGGCCCTAAAGCCAACAGATTTCAGAAAACTTTTAACTGGTGGTGCTCTAGGCAGCAGTTATCTGCATTTTCAGTCATCTAAATGCCTTTGAATGGGTGGCCTCAGGCCCAGGCCTGGGAGGTCCTGTGTCAGTCCAAAGCTCTGAACATAGGTTTTGAAAACGAGTCACAAGCGCTTTGGAAGTAGGGGTTGAAGTCTTAACAGCTAAGCCCAAGTCTTGTGTGTTTGCCAATGGAATTTCATCAGTAAAACAGTTGGGTTTTTTACGTGGATTGATTATTTAGAAAATTATACTCCCTTGGCTTCCCCTGCTGGACAGGTTGAACGAATCCTGCTACAAAGATCGTTATCCAGTATTACCTGCCTGTCACATAAATGCCTTGATTAAAGGAGCATTATTTTCAATTCCCTTCCTATAGGCAGCTGATAATTTTCTATCCATGTTGTCTTTTGCAGGCTCCGGAGCCATCTTATTTGGCTGAATTCTACTATGCTGCTCAGAGGCCAGGCTAATTGTTTCTATAGACAACATGCTCTACTTCAAAAACAAACAAAAAAAGTTAAATTGCAAAATATTTTGTGATAATAATGTTTGAGCAAGTTCTTATTCATGTTAAAATGTATCAAATTTTATCTGATTCACAGATCTATCTTACATATGTTTATGAGATGCCGTGCTCACAAGTAAATGTAATGCCTTGTTTATATCATAAAAAAAGTTAGGATGATTTTCTCACTGTGTGACAATCTCAATTCACATTTCTGCTGAGACTGTTGTAGTATTCTGTATGTGGGTAGGAACTCCTAACATAAATATCTATTTTGGCTTTAATGCACTAATACACTGCAGTAACAAGATCAAAAGAGTTTGTACCATAATCTGAGCATCACTGCTTAAAATACAGTCCCCTGATTTAATCATATTTGCAGCATAAACAGTTTCTTAAAAGGTAGGCGTATGTGTGCATAGCAAATGATTAGTTTTTCAAAGTCTGCAGAGATAAAATTCTTTAGATGTGCTCCTAAGCAAAATTATATTAATGGCTTGTTTCCCTTCACCCAGTCATGGGAAAAAAAATCACTCTGATTTTTAAACCCCATTCAAATAAAGGCTGAAAATGAGCTATCAAAGCAGATTTGAGATAGATTTCTTCCTCTACGTAATCCACAGCATAGTTTTATGAGACTGATGCCAGTGTGTTTGTCAAACAAAAATTCTCTCGAGAAATAGAAAAAAGACAGAAGAATGGCTACCAAGACAGTGTAAACTTTGACTAACATGGTCTCTGCCCAGATGAGTTTGAGTAGGCTCAAAGAGTCGCATTCTGATTTGGGCCATAAACATATGCTTCGTATTTGACTAGAACATGAAGAACTTCGGGGAGACATGCAGAACCTGAGATGCTCTGTAGTGCTGGTCCTCCAAGGTCTGCAGATGAAGAGCAGTCACTGAAATTACTGATCCTTTCTGAAACAAATTCAGTGACTGTGGTACAGCCTTAAGTAGCCACTTCTAGTCACTGAAATGGTATCTTGTGGATACGGGCTAAAATCTTCAGTACACACAAGTATCACAACGTATAGGGTCAACACAGTAAAATCCAGGAATATCACATAATAGGTTGTCCCTGCTTCTTCCATGTCATAAACATACTTCTTAGCTTTCCTAGAGATGCAAATCATTTAAAGGTCAAGGAGGATGGTAAAGCAATAAATGAACCACCTACCCTGGCCATCCCACTGTTTGCAGGTGCTGGTTTTGGATGGGGTAGAGTTAATTTTCTTCATAGTATCTGGTATGGAGCTATGTTTTGTATTTGTGCTGAAAATGGTGTTGATAACAGGGATGTTTTCCTTACTGCTGAGCTTTGCTTACATAGAGTCAAAACCTTTTCTGCTTCTCACCGCACCAGCAAGTCAGCTTGGGGTGCACAAGAAGTTGAGAGAGGATACAGATGGGACAGCTGACCAACTGACCAACTGACCAAAGGGATATCCCAGATCATGGGAGGTCATGGTCAGCATATAAAGCTGGGGAGGAGACGAAGGAAGGGGGAACGTTTGGAGTGATGGCATTGGTCTTCCCGAGTAACTGTTACATGTGATGGAGCCTGGAGATGGCTGAACACCTGCCTGCAGATGGGAAGTGGTGAATGAATTCATTGTTTTGATTGCTTGCGTGTGTGGCTTTTGCTTTTCCTAAATTGGCTTTAGCTCAGTCAATAAGCTTTCTCAGTTTTACCCTTCCAATTCTCCTCCATCCCAGCTAGAAGAAGTGTGCAAGGGGCTGCTTGGTGCTTAGTTGCTGACTGGATTTAAGCCATGACATTACGTTGGTCAGATGCACATAGAAGTGGGCATGACGTCAGCGTAAGGACAGGTTACTCACGTTTCCTCCACCTGCCAAAGAGCTGCAGGAGCTGCTGTGTCTTAGCCACAATATCAGTCCCACATGACAGATACTGAATAGACATTAAAGACATCTTATGGTATCACAGGAATGAGTAAAGTGGATGGTCTCTGAGGTCCTTGAGTTTGCCTGTTGCCTTTACATGTGACTGGAGAACAACCTGGCAGAAGAGGACCTGACCCAGTGGTTTGTGGTACTCCACGGTTCCTTCACAGATGTGAACTAGCATTACCAGGGGTTTGGGGTTTTTTTTTGTTTGTTTTCTTGAAAGGTGCCAGAGAGATGACCTTTGAGCTCTGAATTGATCAAAATTGCCACATTGCCTTCATATAAAGCATCTTCTGAATGCAGCACAATTCCCTACTGTTACACCTTTTTTTCCTGCTTCAAGTGCCTTTGTAAATAACCTGATCACAGACATCTCCTTTTAACCACTTGTCAGAATACAAGTGCAACCTTGTTGACAAATCGTAGGTAGTGGGAGACAACCTACTTAAGGAATATTGTGTATGTGGTCTGTGGTGCAGACTGCCTGGCACGAATCCTCTGTCCAGCCTCTAATTCCGCAAACATAATTACCATCTAAGAACTAGCAAGATAAAGGATGAAAGCAAACACCATTTGGCAGTAACATGGGGCTTCCTCTCTATATGTCTAGGCTGCCTGTACATATGCACATGCGTGCATATCTACATGGATGTGTTTATGTGTACTTACATATGCAAGTATACATGTATTAATAAATATAAACTTACGTGTGTTTCCTGTGCAAGTAAATTAGAGATTATCAGTACAGGCAGAAAGACAAATAACAGGAAAGGAAGGTGAGATTACCATCAAGGTCTTTGATACCACTAACAGGAATTTCAGGATGAACTTCATGATAGTATTTGATATCTAACGAAAACTGTTTGAGAACAACTTTGCTGGAAAGCCATTGAGGGAAGCCAGCCAGATATTAGGTAACTCAAGACTGCTCTGGAAATCAAAACAAAGTTACAGGGCCATTAGCTCTGTGCTCTGCTTTTGGCGGGAGAAAGGACTGCGGAGAAGGGGCCTCCAAGTCTCGTAAGCAGATTTTTTCCTGCCTCATCTGTTCCAGTGACAACATTCGCTATTTGGAGAGTGTGCTACCACCCAGCCCCACTGTCGTAAGAGACGGTTGGAGATTTTTACCTGCCTTGCCCCCCTGGCCACTTCTGTTACGTGCTATCAGTCCGTGCGGTGCCTCTTCTGCAGAAGATGGTCACAGCTGTGCCATCCTTGCCACTGATCAAGGTGGGGACCCGAGTGACCTCCTCTGTTTCCACTCCTCTATTAGCCACTAGAGGGCACAGATGCTCAGGACTTGGGCTCACCGCACCGTCCTGCTCCAGAAACTCCTCCAAAGGAGCCATCAAGAGAGGGCCAGGCACTTCCCTTCAGCTGCATGCTCAGTCTTCGTTCCTCCTAGCTTCTCCTTACATTTTTGGCTCCCCCTTGAGATATGATTTTTCTGCTGGTGCCCAAGTAACATTCGCAAACTGCTGCACTCATGAAGCTAATAAAATGCATTAAGGGAGAGTCTCACTGTCGGGAGTAGCAAGTTGGCCACTTTGGCTCTCAGTGGAAGCATTTTGCCAGCCAAGCTGAAATTGTAGCTGTGCTGGCCTTGAGAACTTGGAGTCTGTAAACAGCCCCACATTCTTTTGGGGTTGAGAGTAGGCTAGCAAAACAGTAGGGAGTTTGTCTTTAAACCAGCTGATGGATTACCTCTGCTGTTTCATGGCTGTGCTACCTGGTGACATTTCTTGCAGAGGTCCATATTGCATGCCATGCAGAGCAAAGCCTGCCTACTTGCAATCCCAGTGCCTTGCACAGTCTAAGTGCCACCACACTGATTGTGAAAGACTGAAATAATGTGTACCAAGCCACTCGGCAGTTGTTAAAAACATTGATGATAAATAGCAGTTTTTGTAGTTTCTAGGTGATTATTCGGGATGAACTGTATTTCTTAATGCTAAGGTAGTGCTGCTAGGTTTCCCCAGTATTCTTACAGTATTTTGCTGAATTATACTGAATAAACAGAAAGCTTTGCCAGCACCAGTCTGAGCACTCAGGAAATTTTCAGAAATTACAGGTCTAATTCTGATACATGGAGGAAGCTTATTTAAGGGAGTGGTAAGACTTCCAACAGCAGTAGAAAAATATTACTGATATACAAGTCTCTGGCCCAGTTTGAGTCACTGCAATTCCTGTTTTTCTTATTGAAACATTAAAGATTTGTCTGCATAGGCAGTTTATAATTCCACAAACTCTGCTGTTTTGCTATAAAAAATGGCCTGTTTACCAAGTTCCTAACTTCAATGCGACTGGTGAACTGCTGGAGGCTTATGCTGCAGTATTACTTACGTGGTCACATCTTCATTCCCATGGTTTTTGGTGGTCCTGTAGCTGCCTTCCTCTCACTTTATGCCCTGCCCCAGCTAGTTGCTTTAATGAACAATATATTACTCCCTGCTTAACTACTGACATCCTTTTATGATCTTGCAAGCTCCCCAGATCCACCGTCCTTGCTACTCCCAAAGCCTCAGCTCTGTCATGCAGCTGAGGGAGCTTTCCTGGGATGAGATCCAGGGTGGGATGGCAGATGTGGGAAATGACTCACTGTAGATCCTATGTTGCCTGAATAAAAGAGCAACATGTTCCTAGTATTCTGGCACAGACACTCTGATTTGATCATTCAAAGTAAAATGCAGTGGCTTTCACCTAATCTCTGCCATATACCTTCCAGCACACTATGGGGATGATGCCACCATGCATGATGCAGAGGAGACAACCATCTAATCTACCCTTGGAGCTGAACCTAGTGGAAATCCACACCACATGGAAGCAAGGGCTTGCTCTGCAGCAGGAAAAGGAGTTAGTGTCTCTGGATGCAGACAAAGCATGCCAGTTAGTGTAAAGCAATCACAACTGGAGAGTGTCACTCAGTCATAAATCTTGCACAGCAACCCTGCCATCTCTGACTCACACACACATAAATGATTTGGAGATTGAGGTTTGCAGGATTATTTGTGGTATGCATCTTGTCAAGTGCCAGAGTCTTTCCTTTAGTCTGCGTAAGATCTTTTTGTCAATCATCCAGTGGAGGCACCAATCCCAAGAAGCTCACTTTGAGAATAAATGTGAGGAATTGCTGGAAAAGGCACTCTATGCAGAGCAGGTTAAGAATCCTCTAGGCTGGCTCTACTGGTGCTTTAAATTGGAATTATTGTTACCTTAAGAAGTCACCGTGACACTGACCTAGCCTGGGCAAGGAGTCAGATTAGTTTCTTGGTGTCCCTGGCAGGACAGTTTGTCATCTGGTTGTTAGTGACTGTTGGGCATACCTGGATGCCTTCACTGCTTGTTACCTGTTTAAATTACACTCTAAAATAGCAGGACACAGGAAAGCAGTCAATATATTCTCTGCTCCTGAGCCTGCAATCTCTACTTCGAATGAAGGACTCTGTGATAAGAGTGATACGTAGCCATTCATCCTCTTGGGGAACGGGCACATGGACATCATTCTGGGGACTGTGGGAGGCTCTTCACAAGAGAGCGGGAAGCTGTATCCAGGCACACTGCTGTCATTTGATCAGGACATTTGCACAATGCAGTTCTGTCAGCCATCTCAAGACTTGGTATGTAAGACTGTTCCAAACTGGCAAACACAACTAGGGGCTCCTGTTTTGAAACAGAGCAATTGCGTTGATTTATAGCTTTGGGAAAATAGTGAAATCATTTGAATTGGTTTGGAACTTTGTATTTAAACAGCTCTTTTTTCTTTTTCTTTTCTTTTGTTTTTTTTTTTTTTTTTCTTTTCCCTGGCTATTTGGAAACCACTGATTTGTTGAAATCAAAATGTTTTGTAGAATGGGTGGGGTTTGGAGAACTGACAAACCCATGCAGAGTTCCGAGGAAACTCTCCCTGCCAGGAAATCAGCTGCCATCAGGAAATTATTTGGTTTCTTGACAGTTCACTTGGCTCATTGTCAAGGCACCCAGATACAGTGCAGCCTTATGTATTGACTGGGCTTCCTCAAAGGGCAGGGTTGGGCACTCTGCGATCTCAGTCTCCAGCTTGGGGACATCATGGGTTCCAGGCTTCCTGGCACTAGACGAAGAACTTAGAAGCTCAGAGAACTGCTTTTCCCATACTCCACAAATCTCAGCTCTGTGGTGGTCCTAGAGTTTCTCTTTGAAATATATGAACACAATGACTGTCATAGTAAAATCCATTTGGACCGAGCTGCTGCAGACAAATCTCTGCAGCTTCATAGAGAAGGTATCTTTGCAATCTTTTGACAAAACAAACAAAGAAACAAACTACTGCACATATACAAAATGAAGTGACTTCTGCTAAAGCCTGTTTTAGGGGTAGTGTAGGGCTCTGAAGTGGAACTGTCATTGCAAGAATGGTCTGTTCAGTGTTTGCCACAACAATGAGATCACTGTGTCTTCGGCAGAGATAGCTTTATGAAAAAGTTTTCTACGGTTTGTAGGTGGAATAATGGGCCCATTTACAGGCCTCCATGGGAAGAAGGACTAGGTTAAACAACACAGGGTATGAAATTTCCTCTGGGACAAGAGGCTACTCTTTTTAGGGCTTAGATGGGACTCAAATGGTGTAGTACAATCACGTTTCTTCTGGGGGTGAGCATCACCCCCAGTCATTCTCAGGCGATTCATTACAAAGGGTTTGCCTGCACAGCAGAATCACCCTACAACTTTATCAAGGTCTGGCATCCCTGCACTGGCAATCCAAGGTTGCAATAACAGTGAAAATGACGCCATATAAGCTTTAGAAGAAGCGTTTAAGCAAAGTGTATTGCAAGTGTTTCTAAGGCATTTGAACCCTGTTATTAGCATACGGTAACATTCAGGGTGCTGCGTTTTCCTGGTCATTGTTCTCCCTGGCAGGCAGATTACAGCAATTCAGGCACCTTTGTTTTGCTGAGCAGAACTGCTCTTATTGAGAGCTTTGCCCAATCTCAGGTACTTATCAAAAAAGGAACGAATTTGGAGTCAAGCTAATTGGGGTTATCTTGGGGAAAATACATAGACACAAAGAAACAAGCCCATGGAAGGGATGTTCGTGTCTCTTTGTTATGTCTTCTCAGCTATCAAAAGAGAATGAATGCCTTCAGCGATGCTAAATTATTTGTTTTGCTGAAATTCCTTTATTTTCCTTTGAGGTTGAAGTTGCCTGTAATGAGAGCCTGAATAAAAAATTGAAAACTCTTCTCTAAGTAGATGATCAGCCATATTTCCTATCTAATTTTCTTTGCTCCACGTCTTCATACAACATTATGTCATGTATAGTGATAAACTTTTTTCCAGCTGACCTATATAGAGCATAGCATGATTAGTCTGATGATAGGATTTATGGCATAGTATAAAAGTGTGTAGGAGCCAGGAGTGGGGAAACACTTGGAATAAAGTCAAATACAGTCAGATTAAGCATCTGAATGTCCAGCTCAATCTTGCAGTCCTCAGTCAAGTGAAATTCCCCTTGGATGGCAATTTAGGTTGAGTGAATTGCAAAACGAGAAGCCTTAATCAGATTTTTGTAGATTGGAATTGATCTCTAGTAGGTTTTCTTGGTAAATGGAAAACCTTCGCTATTGTAGGTGTAAAGAGAACCTCTGTTATGTCTGACATTTGCAAACAAATCTTGCTTTGACATTTCCTTACTATGAAGAATGGTTTGTAGTTTTTCCCCTGTCCAGTTTCTTGAAACAGTGAAACAATCGAAAGTAGCATTATTAGGTTCAGTCAGAATGACCTACCAGAGACTCTTTTGTACAGGTAACCTTGACTGATTCATGACTAATTGCATCAGGAATGCTTAATATCAGGGAAATCAGAGAAATGGAAAAATTCCTTAAAATCAGGATATTCCAACCTATAGAGTGCGACCTGGCACGATGAACTTACAGACTTGAATCAAGTGCTTTACTGGCAGTGCAAGAATTTGTTCCATGATCAGTGGAGCTATGAAGCTTGGCATCCCCTTAATCTGTGTTTTATGATTCCTTTTTTTTGCCTGGTTTCTAATGTCTTAGGGGCTTGAGTATTGATAAAAGGCCTACTTTGTAAATTTCCTGATATCAAACAAGAAGAGATCTCTCAATGTGGTACTTATAGTCTCTTTCCTTTATGCAGACACCAGTGTTTTTAAACCCATTAGGACTCAGTAAAGTTTAATCCTCTACACTGTTCTTAGATGTGATTGCATTGGCTTACAAGGAGAATTCATATTTGGAAGATCACACAGCTAATCAGTACTCCCCCAAAGCCACATACACACTGCATAATTATCCAGATTGTGTTTCCTTATAAAATTACACTAAAAATAGCTCCGACTACAAGCCATTAACGTCGCTACCATACTGGTCAAGACAGTAGAAACCACGACTGGGATTTGCCAATTACAAGCTGAAAAATGAGGTAAATATACTCCTGAAAACTGCCATCTTTAAATTTAAATTCATAAGAGCAATTGTAATATCTTAAAAATGTTAAAAGAAGGATTGCTGCCTGAGACAGCAATACAGTGCAGTATTCCTAATACTACATGAGGAAAGACCAATCAAGATTTATCAGTGTTGTATGCAGAGATCGCTGTAGACACATATCATAGAATCATAGAATCACAGAATTGCCGAATATTCTGGGTTGGAAGGGACCTCAAAGATCATCTAGTTCCAACGCCCCTGCCATGGCAGGGACACCTCCCACTAGATCAGGTTGCTCAAAGCCCCATCCAGCCTGGCCTTGAACACTGCCAGGGACGGAGCATCCACAACTTTGCTGGGCAACCTGTTCCAGTGCCTCACCGCCCTCAGAAGAACTTCTTCCTTCTACCTAGTCTAAACCTTTGCTCTTCCAGCTTTCACCCACTACCCCTTGTCTTATCACTACAGGCCCCTATAAAAAGTCCCTCCCTGGCCTTCTTGTAGGCTCCCTTCAGGTACTGGAAGGCCGCTATAAGGTCTTCCCAGAGCCTTCTCTTTTCCAGGCTGAACAAGTTTAACTCTCTGAGCCTGTCCTTGTAGGAGAGGTGCTCCAGTCCCTTGATCATCTTGGTAGCCCTTCTCTGGACTACCAACAAGAGTTCCATGTCTTTTTTGTGTTGAGGGTTCCAGAGCTGGATGCAATATTCCAGGTGAGGTCTCACAAGGGCAGAGTTGAGGGGCAGAATCACCTCCCTTGACCTGCTGGTCACACAACTCTTGATGCGTCCCAGGATACCGTGGGCTTTCTGGGCTGCAAGCGCACACTGTTGGCTCATGATGATCTTAGCATCCACCAACATGACCAAATCCTTCTCCCCAGGACCACTCTCAATCCATTCATTGCTCAGCCTGTATCTGTGCTTGGGATTGCCTCGACCCAGGTGCAGGACCTTACACTTGGCCTTCTTAAACTTCATGATGTTGGCCTGGGCCCACCTACTAAGCCTGTCAAGGTCCCTCTGGATGGTATCCCTTCCCTTCAGCATGTCAACCACACCACAAAACTTTGTGTCATCGACAAACTTGCTGAGGGTATACTTGATATATGTTTCACTTGATCAGGAGCTGGTTGTCAAAACATCAACCTGTCGCTGTTTTCTCGTTTGTATAAATACATGGTATTAGCTGTACTATATTAGTGTTTTACACATCATTTGGGATGTTTTTAATGAAAAGACAGTTCGCATACTTGGGAGAGTGAAAACAATACGGATGTTTAAATGAGTTAATAAGGGTTACATGATGATTTATTGCCTATCAGTGGTTGATACCAGTGTAGCTTCCCCTCCCCAGAATTTGTTGATACACAGGATCACAGCAGTTTTGCAAAATAAATGAGTATGTATTCTGAGAAGATGTGTCACATTGGAGTCCTCAATTTAATAGTGAGAAATACTGAAATATCTAATAATTGGTGCTTAAATGAGAAAAGTTCAGCTCTTAACATCGTCATGTTTACTATAGCTCTTTCAGCTGGTTTTATGTAGTAGTTGAATTTAAGATTGTTTAAATACTATGCTTTATTAATCAAGTGTAACAGTATTTATCTTAATTATCTCTGGAATGGGTTGGGGTTCTTAGATGTTGCTGAGTAGAACACACTGACAGGAATGGAATATTCATGTAACGAAGTTAGGAAGTTTATGCTTTATTGTCTGCTAAAATGTAATTCTCTACAGTGCCACTGTGCATTGACATAGCATCCATCTTTGTCTTCTGTAGCTGTCCCTCTCTTTCAGAAAACAATAGATGGTGACCCATAAAGGATGAGCTTATGGTCTCATCTGATCATATGTGCACAAGAAAACCACAAAGACAATATGATATCTGAAGCAGATACATTCTGTGGGAAAAGGTCTTACATATTAGCTCTAAAAAGACAGGAGATATGTTCCTTTAGTGATGATACATGTGTACTAGAGGGCTACCTGATTCCTGTAGGGCTTTAAGAATTCATTTCTTTTCTCAGTCTTACAGAAACTATAAAGAGAACAAAAACTATATACAAGACAAAATAGAATAGCTGAAACCAGATTGCTTCTGTGCAAAGTGCCTGAGAACTTTAAAAGACAGAGACAAGACAGGAGAAAGCCTACGCCCAACGGAGATCAAAAGAAGGGCAGTAACTTAAAAAGGGAACTCCTACAAGAGAAGCTGTAAAGTTGTTCGTGGGAATAACTCTGCTTTTGGTCATGTAACTGAGTGTCTGAGAGAGCTGGGGCAACCATAAAGCAATGTAGAATGCATGCTGGTTTTTTTGTCTACATAGTCTAGTCCTAGGGTTAAGTTAAACAATATTTTGGTCTGCTTTGTCCCTGGTTTTCACATAAATTCTCAGAAAAGAAGTACATCTGGTGTCTGAACTGGGTCAGAGCTACTGAATGATAGAGCTTGGTCTAAGAACAGGAGATATGCTCGTTTTCACCCACACCAGTAGCTGTACCTCCAAGAAGAGTAAAGGAAGGCCTTTTGGGGCACCACTGATGTATTAACACATTGGTGACAAGTGTCACTGACAATGTATGTTTTTCCATTGCCTGTTTTTCTCAACTGAATGTTCAGTGTTTGTGAGCTTTTCACTAAAATGAAAAGTTATTGACATGCACTTGAAATGTAGAAGATGCTATTTTTAAAAGGACGATTGCTTTGTATATATCTGAATTAATTAATAGATTACATCTTTTGGTATTCCTTTGCTTGTTTTTTTCCTATCTTGACAAAACAAACCAAAGCAATAATGATTAGTCTCTTCAAGCAAGGCCTGGGCGATCTCTTAAGTTAGTTACTCAATCCATTTGACTGTAGGTGCTAATTTTCATAAAATATTTTGTCTATCAGATATTTCTAGCTTAGTCATCTTAGTCATTCTAGCTTAGTCATTTTAGTCACTCTAGCTAGATGTTTCTTAGTCAACTTCTAGCTTAGTCATCTTTTAGCTTAGTCATCTTTAAGGCCATAATAAACTTCAGCATATAACCAGCCGTTTGGATCCCTTAGATAAGAGGTGGAAATCACAGCTGAAACCTCCTTAGACCAAGGATAGAGCTGAGCTTACATTTTAGCCAAATGTACTAATTCCAGAGAAGAGTATGAAGCTGTGAGTCCAGCTCCCATGACAGTATGCAGCTATCTCTGCATTTCTTGCATTTCTCTTGGCTTGCTCAAAGAGCTTTCCACTCCGCTTGCTGGCTTTTATGGACAAGGGTGTAGGTCCATTCCACCTAATTTTAGGCCTTTGACAGTAGTATTTACATTAAGAAAATAATGACTGTACAGTTCAGAGAGGCTGTATGGGTGATTTCAGCATATGTAAGGTCTTTGACAGGTAGAGTTTGGGGCAAACAGCTTTGAAATCTAGGTTGTTTGGTTACAATCCCAAAGTTGTCTGGAACAAATCTTCAACGGGGTGCCTAAATTTGGAGTGTTGTTATGTTCAATGTCACAATCCCTGAATCTTTATTTTTTTCCCCCAGGAATTTGTCATTTCAGTGTTGAACTCTGCGTTTCTATAGAACCTGGATTAGTATCTATGGATCACTTCATATGCCTAAATATCTAATGCCATATGAGATATAATGTGTCCAGTGTAAAGATGGCAGACCCAATGCAAGACCTGTGCCTTTCTGGAGAGGGAGCTGAAGGCCTTACCTTATGGTACTTCTTTTTGACAGTGGAATTTATCTACTACTAGTGTGAAATGAATTTGTAAGAGAAAGAGGGAGTTAGTTATCTTACATCCAGGTCATTCAAATTTTTGCATTTCTGAATATCGTAGCTCATGTGTTATCGGTGACATTGGATAACAAATACGGTAGACATATCACACTGAGAACTTCCAGTCTCTCTTGGTGCACGGTGGTCTGTGTTAGCCCATCTCTATTGACTAAATTGTATGTTTGAACAGATGCAGGTCCTGGAAAGCTGCTGTCTATTAAAAATATGTATTAATAGCTTCCCTGAGCTCCCTCTGTGATACCATAGGTCATCAAAATATTTCCTCAGAACAAAAAATACTCATCTTTTTTGTAAAGAACATCTTGACAGAAGCACTACCTCAGCAAACCATCCTGCACCCGCGTGTTTCCCTTCTCTTCTTTTGAGCAATGTTTCACTGTCAGATCTAAAACAGATGTTGTGAATTAAGATAATCTACCAAGTCTGAAAAAAAGTCGTAGAGAAAAAAGCAACTGCTCTGTATTTGTAGCTAGAGATAACTGAGTTGGATAGAAAGACCAACTGACTAGCAGCAAGAAGGGCGGCCAAAGCCAGCTACTAAGCATTTAATATTCCCTCTTCCTTTCCTCTCAAAAGCTGTAGTTCAGTAACCTTGTGTTCATGGTAAACTCTTCTGAGTTCTTATACTTGGACTAGGGGCAAGGCAAGCAGCATAGACTAGATCAGAGCTGTACCAGATGAAGACAGGGTGGATTAAACACTCACAGGTGGATCAGATCAATGAAACATATCCAGGCAAAATAAACAAAGACCTTATTGAGGACGCTGAATGATTTACTGCTGTCTTCACATTGTTCTGGCAACATCAGCACACATTTCTCATGTAGGTGCAAGGCATAATAGTTCCCCAGGAAAGTAAACCAACTTCTTGCAATTTAATTTTTTAATTAATCAGATTGATCCATGTTGTGAATGCAAAAGCATGTGAACAGCCTTGCACACAACCAGCTTGAGTGCCGTGGGATTTCTTGGGGTGGCTTTAACCTCAGATGGACATGACTGTGCTGTGACCTGGCAGCTGCTGGCCCTGGTTGCAGGATAGGTCCATGTGTGTTTTGGCACTCAGTAGTTAAAACTTGGCAGAAGGACAACTGTGGGTCCATGCAATGCGAGTCCAGCCAGAGGTGTCTGCAGGGACAGAGATTCCTTATATGGGGAGCTGTTTACAGCTTCCCATTAGCTTGGATGTCAGGACATATAATTCTTAAATGCTGATATTTTTTGTGTTTGCATTAAGATTTTTTTTGGTATAGATATAGAATCATAGAATGGCCTAGGCTGGAAGAGACCTTAGAGATCATCTAGTCCAACCTCCCTGTTGTGGGCAGGGATACCACCTCTCAACTAGACCTGGCAACACATGGGGACCGAGCAGGAATCGAACCCGCGACCTCGGTGTTGGTCATTGTTGTCAGCACCATGCTCAAACCACTGAGCTAACCGGCCCCCTCAGAAGAAATCTCAATTGTAGCTAAATCTTTATGCTGGTAGAAGTGTAGACCCAGTCAAATACTGAAACTTTTAAAATTATGCTTAAATCATTTACAGTAAATGTACAGATAAAAGCGGACAACTTCTGTAGCTAACTTGTATACTTGTACTATGACCTAAAGACTGGCAGAAGATTTGGAAACGGAAAAGAAGGAAATTTTTTTCTGTTTATCCCTTCCCCTTGAATATTTACAATATCTCCAAAGACTCCACTGCATCCATTACTTTTTAAAATATAAAGGGATCTTATAATTACAGTTTATTTGTGTATATTGCATAGGGTGGGTTCATATCACTAAAAGAGCTGATACATGCCAGTTATCTATTTTGACTTACAGCATTTGACTCTGCAAAAAAAATTACATTTTCTTTGTTTCTCTCTTCTGTTACATGGTCAAGAAAAGGACATATACTCTGAAGTAGTCACAAACCATAATTACTGGCTTTGCATTATTTGTCATGGCAATAAAAATATATGAAAATGATGAATATGGTGCAGGAAAATTGTGCTAGGATCAGATCACCACGGCACTTTTAAAATGTATACCTGAGTACATTTTATTCAGTATATGTTGGAGATTGTCTGATACAAAGTAATTTTATAGAAACTTAAGGAGATAGCCACAGCTGCACTTCACAACTGCCAGAGCTTTCTATAACTGGCAATTTTCCAGCAATCCTGCTAAGAAAGAACTGAAAAGTTTACCACAATCAGCTATGCTTGAGGCAGACTCTAGAACTGAAATAAACTCGCTGTCAGTTTACCATGGGGTTACTCATAAATGTATTGAATATTGGATTTTGAGTTGGTTTTGAAGTCAGGTTGTTTATCACTCCAAAGAGACATGTTAGAAACCATTCTATCAAAATTCATTACTGGAATTAATTAGGGGTTATTCCATTGCCTACAAGATTTGACATATTTTGCCTTCCATAATATTTATTCTGGTTCCCAAATGACAATGTCTTATGAATTACCTCATAGGTTTAAGGAAGAAGTAATTGTTGAAGTATTGCTCTGGCTAAATATTTAAGCCATTTCTGACTATAAGTTAAGCTTTTAATTTAAATGATAAAATGTGCATTTAGCAAACCGAGGTGCCTTTTTTAGCCTTGCTATTTATTGTTCTTATCGTGTTGTTGGCAGAGAAATGACGTGAGTGAACTTAGAGGACAGACCTGTCAGGGTTCAAAAGGGAAACTCTTCAGAGACAGCCTTATGCTGAAGGTCCACCTCTAAAACCACAATTTAAAGAAAAGACTCCCCTAGCTTAGTGAGGCGACAGGTCTTGGCTCTTCTGCAGTGGGATTTTTGCACAGCCTTAAACAGGAATCCCTAAGCTGAAGAGTATGGGCAGTGATGGAGAGTGAAGTTGGCTGAATGTGTTTTTAACAGTTAATTGTATACTTCAGAATGGTTTTACACTGAGAGCGTAAGCAGACTCCATGTTTCCCTCCTGTTCATTTATTGACACATTCAATCTAACTTTTGAAAAATGTTTATCTCTATAGATTTTTTTTTGTCTCCAGACAGCTCTGTAAGAAACAAGGAGAATACCTGAGAAAGGAACATGACTAAACCGTAAATTGTTCTGGTAACAGCTTGAGGTGATGTTTAGTTTTCTTGTTTGATTTTGCCTTTTGTAACAGACATTGCATGAAGTCAGAAGCAAACAGCTGTGTGAACAAGTGGGCACAAGAAATTAAGCAGAAGAAAAATGTGTGAGTGCTTTGTTGGATCCCAGGCTCTCTTGTCCTAATTGATATGATCAGCTCATTTCTGACTGCAAAGTACAGTCTTCAGCTTAGCTAATTCTTATTTTTTAACTGCCCTATAGTTAATGGTAGTGAACTGTAAAGATAGGAAGAATGTGTCAGATTAAAAATTCTTACTGGTTCTTCTCATTTTGCTGTAAAGAAAAAAACCCCAAAGCAGGCAGATGTGGTTGCTCCAGGAAACTACTCTGTCATTTCTTAATTCTCAGCATCTGGTTTCTGAGTACAGCAGCCAACAAGACCTTCTGGAGGTTGATGAGCACTGTATTGACATGGCTGGTCGCTTGTCACTCAGGTCTGGGAGCGTTAGGACGAGTCAGTCGTGCAGTGCATTGCTATGGGTGCTGCATCCCCTGCTTGGGAAATCCTGGCATCCTGCCCTGTCCACACCATCTCCATGGCCTGAGGACAGATCCTCCTAGATCTGAATCACTCTTCAGGGGCATCCACCAAACATATGGTGGCCGCAAAACTGAGTCAGACCTCCACCTCTTCAAAGCTTTGGATTTTCCACCTGTCTCCCTCTGCTAAGTACTTGTTTTAGGACCCAACAGGGTGAAATTTACCTTACACAATTTCCCCAGACAGTATTTAATTTTGAATATATCTGACGAATGTCGGAGGAATGATGCTACAGAGCAAATTACAGTTCTTGCTGGTGAGGAATATTTCTTAGATGAGAAGTAAGAACTTCTGGAAACTATAGGAAGTATTGACATTTGTGGGTGAGACAGTGAGCAAAAATGGATGAAAGAAAGGAGAACAAGCAGTCATCTAACAAGAGGACACATGGAGGATATCACTAGAGCAGGCTGAAGTTTCAGAGTCTCTCTTCCTAGGTGGGAAACAGCCAATGAGCCACAGGAAGATTTTTTTCCACATTTTGTAAATACTCATAGCAGGTAAGAAGGGCACTGGTGCTCTGGGCAGGAGTTAGGTCACTTACCTGAGCTGATGAGAGTCAGATGAAAACTATTCTGACAGAGCTGGTAGTTGCTCTCAGGGCTTGTCTGAGCAACCATGCTGTCCACATCTCAATTCCTGTCTAACATGAAATGAAATTTTTAATAACTTTTTTTTTAAAATCAAGTAAGTATTACTGTTTCCATCTCATTCTTCCTCCATCTAGAATTTTTCTGTATCTTTGCTGGACGTATCATTCTAATAAAGATGGAGATTGCAGGCTAAGACGGTATCTACACTGGCTCAGGCAGTTCCTGCCCAGCTCTCACTCTTCTTTCCTGGGGCTTGTCCAGGCCTGTCAGGAAGCAGAGGAGGACAAAGCTACAATTCTCACTACCAAGAGATGTTTGCTAAGCAGTTGTAGATAAGAAAGGGTAGCAGAAAGGGAAGAAGCCAGGCCTTCTGCATTCTCCTTGCTACAGTGAGATGGAGTCAAATATTTTCACATGGAAATTATAGGGTAGGTAGTTTTAATAGGTTTTAGCAGAGAAAAATGGGTAGAGAGAGACTACAACCTCTGCAGATATAATGGTCAGCTACATCATATCCTCCAGTTGTCTCAGGCACCATGATCTTAAGGTACATGCTAAAAAATATTTTTGGGAAAATCAAGCACAGGGATCACAGGTTACATGTACCAGGAATATAGGTGTTTAACAAACCTCATTCATTTACAGAGTATATGTCAAAACTGTTAGCATTTCTCTACAGATTTTATTTTCTCATGCAGAGCTGGGCAGGGGAACCTTCAACAGCAT